>NW_027224288.1:0-176150 GCF_023699985.2 Odocoileus virginianus
AAAGGGAAGAGCCTAAAACCAAGAATACTGTACTCAGCAAGACCTTCATTCAGATTTAATGAAGAAATCAAAAGCCGTCCAGACAAGCATAAGTTAGGAGAATTTCACACCGCCAAACCATCTTTACAACAAATGCTAAAAGGAATTCTCTAGGCAGGAAACAAAAGACAAGGGAAGACCCTACAGAAAATAAACCCAAAACAATTAAGAAAATGATGATAGGTTTCTAATAAGCAGTCATGTTTAAAAACAACTGGACTATATGATGATCTTTTACTTTTATCTAGTTTGTTTCACTTTTTCTATTTCATATTCAGTGCTCCCATTTCATTTAGTTTATGTTTTCCAATTTCTCCATCTCTTCTTTTTTTTTTAATGTTCTTTCTCAAGCCTTTATCAAGTGTAGTAGAAAAGCTTTTGTATACACACACACACACACATATATATATAACTTGTATAATATTTCTAGTTTAGAAAACATGAATTTCTGCCTAACCAAAAATTTTATAACATTTTTATTCCAGTAGCTTGACTTAGCATGAATATAATGCTAGGTTTATAATTATAAAAT
Organism: Odocoileus virginianus; assembly: GCF_023699985.2. NCBI lineage: Eukaryota > Metazoa > Chordata > Mammalia > Artiodactyla > Cervidae > Odocoileus > Odocoileus virginianus. The sequence continues at coordinate 572 of NW_027224288.1, forward strand.
AGATATGCAACAAGCAACAAAGGTGTATAGAACAGGGAACTCTAGTCAGTACCTTATAATAAATTATGATGGAAAATAAGATCAAAAATAATATGTGTATATAGATAGCTGAATCACCTTGCTGTCCACCTGAACCATTGTAAGTCAACTATACTTCACTATTTTTTGTGTGTGTGTGTGTGTGTGTGTGTGTGTACACACATATTTAAAAGATGCAGAAAAATGAATATCATTTGTCTCTTCAGAGGTCCAATTATAATAAATAGCTCAATCCAGGTGACTTGAAACACTCATTCCAATATTTTCACTTCAAATTGTTTCATGTGATGCATTAATTATATTATATGGCAACCGAGTAAATGGGGGCTTCCCTGGTGGCTCAGTGATAAAGATCTGCCTGCCAAGGCAGGACTTGCCAGAGACAGAAACGCAGATTCGATACCTGGTTTGGGAAGATCCCCTGGAGAAGAAAACGACAATCCACTCCAGTATTCTTGCCTGGGACCTCCCATGGACAGAGGGGCCTGGCAGGCTGCAGTCAATGGGGTTGCAAAGAACCACCCCCCCCCCAAAAAAAAAACAGCAACTGAACATAAACTAGTAAATGATTTCAAATCCCTGAGATAAGAAGCATGAGAAAAGAAAATTTAAGAAATAGATTAAAATGAAGGGTACTGTGGCAAAATGATGTGCTTCTTTTGACTTATAAACCAGTTAATCTTGAATGAACATTTGGGTAATGTTTCATCTGGTTTGTCAGTCCATTTTACAAATACAAGGAGTTCACTTGGAAGAATTTTGTTGATTCCTGCTGGATTTAAAACTTCAATTAAATGACTACCATTCTACTTCCCATGAGATCTAGTTTAACTTCTCCAATTTTTCTTCATAATTCACATCTCTGAGAGCAGGAACATAGTGGTTGGAGTAATTTTGTATCCCAGGAGGAGCAATTATACATTTTCTCATGTGATTGATACTGCATGTAAGTCTATTAGTGAGCAGTAACCTGTGTCTTGTAATTCCTTTAATTTCAGTTATATTCAGCTGGGAAAGGAGCCAACTTTCTCCAGGCTTCTGCATATCCGTCGAGGGTTAGACAGTAAAGAAGCTTTTTATTATACCCTCTGTACTTGCAGGTTTGTCAGCTATAACATTTGCTTCTTTTTGCGACATTTTTTGTCGCTAACTTATTATTCACCAGGGATAATTTTTTTGCATTTATCATGTTTACCCCAAAAGTTTCCCATTCTGTTACTTTGTAAGTTCATTTGAATCCCTTTTAAACAGCTTAGATTTGGAACCGCACATTAAAACTTCTTAAGATGAAAAGTTGCCAAGAGGCTGTATTTTAGAAACATTTTGTTTACTATGTATGTCAGAAATTTACAAATTATTGATATAATCCATATATCTTGGCATCTGTTATACAATTTCTCAACTATAAATGAATACATTTTACCTTTCCTGATTGTTCTCCCCAGCAAACAGAAAGATAGTTGACCTTGTGATTTGTTTTATAGATTGACGTGTGATTTTCATTTTTAATTTGGATATGACAGGGCTACAATTGGGAAATGTAAATTTTCAACATTTGTATTTTTTAAAAGAGAGTGATAAGTTTGAGGCTTATCCTTATTCTTAAAAATTTAAGAGAAATCAAGGTGAAAAAGAGGGGAGAGTTACCAAAGCCTGTGTATTTAAAAAATCAAATTTACTATTTTGTAAACACTGTTCCTGGTATTGCAGCCAGGTAACAGTAGAGAGGATAGAGTAATTTCTCTTGTTCTTCCCTCTGTCTATACAAAATTGTGTGTGTGTGTGTGCGTGTGCGTGTGTGTGTGTGTGTGTGTGTGTTGTGTGTGTGTATGTTAGCCGCTCAGTCGTGTCTGACCATGTGAACCCATGGACTATAGTCTGCCAGGCTCCTCTGTCCACGGAGTTCTTCAGGCCAGAATACTAGAGTGAGAAGCCATTCCCTTCTCCAGTCTATACAGAGTACATTCTTCCATATCACTTTCACAATGTAAATCATTTATGAACAGAATGTTGCACTGATAGCCAATACATTTATTGATTCTTTCATCAATCTGTTGCTAATTCCTTATTTATCTCCTTTTAAATCACAATGCTATTTTAGTAAGTTTTTTTATTATATTCATTGTATGACTAAGCTTTTTATTAAAATTTGTGATTTCATAATTATGAAAATTTCTAAATGTTCTGTGGGACATTTCCTGTATTTGAATGGAGTCTTTGAGGAATTGGGGACTGTGATACATCCCATTGACACAAACATGCTCTCTGCCCACTAGCCCAGCAATGTTGGCCCCTGAAAATTCATACAACTAATAAACTAAGATCCATTAAATTATATTTCCTCAGAATATAAAGAACAAATCTTGTCAACCTGCTGAAAATTGCTTTCTTAATAACTGTACTAATTATACAATTTAATGTTTAAATATACAAGCAAGCATGCATATAAGTAATATGGACATTAAAAATATATACATATATATGAGGGAGAAGCAAGATAGGGATAGGGAAAGAAGATATGTAAATTACTGTGTAACAAGTAGGTAAGATACAAAGAATGCAATATACAACACAGGGAATATAGACAATATTTTATAATAACTTTAAAGGGATTATAATTTATATAAATACTGGATCACTATGCTACACACTTGAAAATAATATAAATTATACTTCAAAATGTACACAGATTTATATATATATATATGTGTGTGTGTGTGTGTATATATATATAATACAAATAATACAAGTGAACACTCTTTTACCCATCTCTCCCATTTGCAGATGGAAGAATACCAGTATCTTTGAAACTTATTTGCACTCTTAAGTGATTACAATTTCCCGACAAATATCACCTACTTTCTTGACTATTTTATTAGCCATTCAACTTCTCTCTGCATTTTTACCAAGGGCTTCCCAGATGACTCAGTGGTAAAGAATCCACGTGTCAGTGCAGGAGACACGAGAGATGTGGGTTCGACCCCTGGGTTGGGAAGATCCCCTGGAGGAGGAAGTGGCAACCCACTCCAGTACTCTTGCCTGAAAAATCCCATGGACAGAGGAGCCTGGTGGGCTACAGTCCATGGGGTAGAAAAGGGTCAGACATGACTGAGAGACTATGCAAGCACCCATGTTTACCTCAGTAATATATCTAAAATATAGTGTGTGGATTCATTTGTGACTATTATTTCTCAATGTGTTATCTTTGAGAGGCAATCATGCTATGTTTTGTTGTTTTGTTTTTATTTTTTATTGGCGTATAGCTGATTTACAACGATGCATTAATTTCTGCTGTACAAAGAAGTGAGTCAGCTATAAGTATACATGCATCCCCTCCCTGTCAGACCTCCCAGCCACCCCTACCGACCTCCCAGTCTAGGTTATTACAGAGCACCGGACAGAGTTCCCTGTGCTTTAGAGCACGTTGCCACTAGCTGTCTGCTTTACACATGGTAATATATGTATAATAGATATATATGTTATTATATGTATACATATATGTGTGTCTATCCTAATCTCTCAGTTCCTCCCACCCTCCCTTACCCCCACCACTGTGTCCACATGCCCATTTTCTATGTCTGTGTCTTTATTCTTGCCCTGTAAATAGGATCATCTGTACCATATTCTTAGATCCCATGAATGTTCATTAATATGCAATATTTGCTTTTCTCTTTCTGACTTACTTTACTCTATGACAGACACTAGGTCCCTCCACTGATATTTCACCTCTTTTTGTGGCTGCATATAATAACATTCCATTGTATATATGAACCACTCTTCCTTATCCATTCAGCTGTCAATGGACACTTAGATTGCTTCTGTGTTTTGGAGATTTTAAACAGCATTGTTACAAACATTAGGGTACATATATCTTTTCAAATTGGTGTTTTTTTCCAGATACAGGGGCAAGAGTAGAATTGCTGAATCATATGATAGTTCTCTGGGGCTTCCCTGGTAGCTCAGATGGTAAAGAATTTGCCTGCAATATAGGAGAAACCTGGGTTCAATCCCTTGCTTGGGACGATCCCCTGGAGATGGGAACCACAACCTACTCCAGTTTCCCTGCCTGGAGAATCCCATGGACAGAGGAGCCTGGCAGGCTACAGTCTATAGTATCACAAAAAGTCAGACAACTGGGGAAGAATCCCTTAGAAGGAATGGAGTAGCCCTCATAGTCAACAAAAGAGTTTCAAATGCAGTATTTGGATGTAGTCTCAAAAGTGACAGAATGATCTTGGTTTGTTTCCATTCAATGTAACAGTAACCTGAGTTCATGCCCAACCACTAATGCTGAAGCAGCTGAAGTTAACCAGTTCTATGAAGACCTACAAGACCTTCCATAACTAAATCCCACCCCCCCAAAAAAAATAAAGATATCTTTTCATCATAGGTGACTGAAATGGGAAAGTAGGAAGTCAAGAGACACCTGGAGTAACAGGCAAGTTTGACCTCGTAGCACAGAATGAAGCAGGGCAATGGCTAACAGAGTTTTTCCAAGAAAAAACACTGGTCATAGCAAGCATCCCCTTCCAACAACACAAGAGACGACTATACACGTGGACATCACCATATGGTCAATAATGAAATCAGATTGATTATATTTTTTGCAGATGAACACAAGAGTTCTATACAGTCAGCAAAAACGAGACCAGGAGCTGACTGTGGCTCAAATGATGAACTCCTTATTGGAAAGGTCAGACTTAAATTGAAAAAGATAGGGAAAACCATTAGACCATTCAGGTATGACCTAAATCGAATCCCTTATGATTATACAGTGGAAGTGACAAAGAGATTAAAGAGATTAAATCTGATAGACAGAGTGCCTGAAGAACTATATATGGAGATTCATAACACTGAACAGGAAGTGGTAATCAAAACCATCCCCAAGAGAAAGAAATTCAACAAGACAAAATAGCTTTCTGAGGAGGCCTTACAAATACCTGAGGAAAGGAGAAAAGTGAAACACAGCGCAGAAAAGGAAAAGTACACCCATCTGAATTCAGAGTCCCAAAGAATAGCAACGAGAGACAAGAAAGCATTTCTGAGTGAACAATACAAACAAATAGAGGGAAACAATAGAATGGGAAAGACTAGAGATCTCTTCTAGAAAATTAGAGATACCAAGGAAACACTTCATGCAAAGATGGACACAATAAAGGACAGAAATGGTATGGACCTAACAGAAGCAGAAGATATTAAGAAGAGGTGGCAAGAATACACAGAAGAACTACACAAAAAAGATCTTAATGACCCAGATAACCATGATGATGTGATCATCACCTAGAGCCAGACATCCTAGAGTGTGAAGTCAAGTGGGCCTTAGGAAGCATTACTACAAACAAAGCTAGTGGAGGTGATGGAATTCCAGCTGAGCTATTTCAAATCCTAAAAGATAATACAGTTAAAGTGCTGCTCTTAATATGACAGCAAATTTGGGAAACTCAGCGGTGAACACAGGATTGGAAAAGGTCAACTTTCATTCCAGTCCCAAAAAAAGGCAATGTCAAAGAATGTTCAAACTATTGCACAATTGCAGTCATCTCACACTCTAGCAAAGTAATACTGAAAATTCTCCAAGCTAGGCTTCAGCACCATGCTAACTGAGCACATCCAGATGTTCAAGCTGGGTTTAGAAAAGGCAGAAGAACCAGATATAAAAATTGTCAACATCCACTGTATCATACAAGGAGCAAGAGAATTCCAGAAAACATCTACTTCTGTGCAGAGTACACTATGTGAAATGCTGGGCTCGAAGAAGCACAAGCTGAAACCAAGATTGCTGGGAGAAATATCAATAACCTTAGATAAGCAGATGACACCACCCTCTGGCAGAAAATGAAGAATAACTAAAGAGCCTCTTGATGAAAGTGAAGGAGGAGAGTGAAAAAGTTGGCTTAGAACTCAGCGTTCAAAAACGAAGATCATGGCATCCGGTCCCATCCCTTCCTTGAAGATAGATAGGGAAACAATGGAAACAGTGACAGACTCTATTCTTTGGGCTCCAAAATCACTGCAGATGGTGATTGCAGCTATGAAATTAAAAGACACTTGCTCCTTGGAAGAAAAAACTACTTCCAACCTAGACAGCATATTAAAAAGAGACATTACTTTATGAACAAATGTTCATGTAGTCCAAGCTACAGTTTTTCCAGTAGTCATGTGTGGATGTGAGAATTGGACCATAAAGAAAGCTGAGCACCAAAGAATTGATGCTTTTAAACTGTGGTTTGGAGCAGACCCTTCAGAGTTCCTTGGACAGCAAGAAAATCAAACCAGGTATTCCTAAAGTAAATCAGTACTGAATGTTCATTGGAAGGACTGATGCTGAAGCTGAAGCTCCAATAACTTGGCCACCTGATGTGAAGGACTGACACATTGGAAAAACCTTCATGCTGGGAAATATTGAGGAAAGTAGGGAGAGAAGGGGACGACAAAAGATGAGATGGTTGGATGGTATCACTGACTCGATGGACTTGAGTTGGAGCAAGCTTCAGGTGTTGGTTATGGACAGGGAAGCCTGGCATGCTGCAGTCCATCAGGTCACAGAGAGTTGGATAGGCCTGAGTGACTGATCTGAACTGAACTGAATATGAACACAAGGTGGTGCTCTAGCACCGTGATTTCTGTCCCCACCAGCGAGGCTGCAATTATCTCAGACACACATTAGGGAAGCGCCCAGTAAAAACCAGGAAACCTCCTCAAATAGGTGATTACAGATACAAGCCAACTGGACCTAATATGTACAGAACATGTCCTGAACACCACCCAACAATCGCAGAATATGCATTCTTCTCAAGAGTACACGGAGCCTTCTCTGAGATAGACCAGGTGTTAAAACACAAAAGAAATCTGAACAAATTTAATAAGATTGAAATTATACAAGGTATTTTTTCCAACCAAAGTGGAATAAAACAAGTAATCAACAGCAGAAATAAAATAGAAAATCTATAAATATGTGAAATTTAACACAGTCATAAACAACCAATGGTTCTAAGGAAAAAAAAAAAAAAACACAAACAGGGCTTCCCAGGTGGTTCAGTGGTAAAGAATGCCTGCCAATGCAGGAGACATGGGTTCGATCCCTGGTTCAGGAAGATCCCACACGCTGTGGAGCAACTAAGCCCATGCACCACGTCTACTGAGGCTGTGTTCCGGAGCCCAGGAGCTGCAGCTGCTGAAGTCTGTGCCCCCGACAGCCTGTGTCCACAACAAGAGAAGCCCCTGCAGTGAGACACCACACACCACAGCCAGAGCAGCCCCCACATACCACAGCCGGAAAAAAGACTGCACAGCAGGGAAGACCCAGCACAGCCAAAACAAATAAAAATCTTAAGAAATTTGAAAGAATTTAGAAAAATATATGGAGACACATGAAAGTAAGTATACAATATACCAAGTTGATGGTATGCAACAAAAACAGTACTATATGAGAAGTTTATTGCAGTAAACACTGTTATTAAATAAAAGAAAAATCTCAAATCAAAAATCTAAACTTACGTCTCAAGGAACAAGAAAAAGAAGAACAAATTAAGCCCAAACTACACAGGAAAAATGGGGACAATGAAGATGAAAACAGATATAAATAGAGAATTTTTAAAAATGGAAAGAAGTCAACAAAACCAAGAGCTGATTTTTGAAAAGCTCAACAAAATTGACAATCTATTAGCTAGACTAAGAAAAAAGGGCAAAACCTTGCAAATGATGTCACAGAAATAAAAATAATATCACAGAAATAAACTGCTATGAAAAATTATATGTCAAAAAACTAGATTATGTTGGAGAAATAGATAAATTCAAAGAAACATACAACTTACCAAGGATGATGAAGAAATTAAAACTCTGGACAGATGTATGACTAGAGAGATTGAAGCATTAATCAAAAGCCTTTCAACAATGGAAATCCTAGATAAAATTCATTAGGGAATTCTATCACACATTTTAAAAAGAAGAGGAGGAGACACTCCCAAACTCATTCGATAAGGTCAGCATTACCCTTACATAAGAACCAGACAGAGAAAACAAATGACCAATATCCCTGATGAATTTTGACCAAAAAATAATCATAAGAATAATAATACACAAATACTAGCAAATTAACAGCATAGTAAAAGGATTATACATCATAGCCGGGTTGCATTTATACCTAATGTAAAGATGGTTCTATATACGAAAATCAATCAATGTACTAAACCACAGTAACAAAAGGAAGATAAAAAACTAGATTATCATATCAATTGATGCAGCAAAAGTTTTTGACTAAATTAAATACCTTTTATAAAAAGAAACACTCAGCAAACTAGTAATAGCAGGAAACAATCAGAACATAATAAAAACCACATGGGAAAAACGTGCAGCTACCATCACACTCTATGGGGAAAGACTGACAGCTTCCCCTCTGAGGTGAGAAAGAAGGCAAGGACATCCGCTATCACTGCTTCTATTCAACATAGAACTAGATGTTCCAGCCAGAAACATCCAATAAGAAAAAAGAAATAAATGGCATATACATTTGTAGAGAAGAATTAAAATGAGCCTGTTCATAGGTGATATAATCCTATTTGTTAAAATAAAAAAACAGAAAGACCTTAATGACTCCAGAAAAAAAAAAAGAAAAAAACAGAACTAGTAATCAAATTTTTGCAGGATACAAAACAGCACTCAAACATCAGTGTGTTCCAATAAAACAACCAGGACCAATTCACAGGGAAATTAGGAAAACAATTTCATTTACTGAAGCCTCTGGAAAGATGAAATATTTAGGAATAAACTTCACCAAGGAGTTGAAAAACTTGTACACTAAAAACTACAAAACATTGTCAAAAGAAATCAAAGAAGATACAAATAAATGGAAAGACAGCAGGTAGATTGGAAGACTTAATATGGTTAAAATATTCTTACAACATGGATATAAAATACCATGAACAGTTGGTACCTTTATCATAATCAAGTTATTTAGTGTTCAAACTATACAAAGAATGGCATATTTCCTACTTGTTCTGCACCTCCCTTTTAATGCATCAACTATCATGTGGCTACATTTCTATGAATTTATAAAAAGTTTCTTAATCATATTTTATAACTGCTTTGTATTCTATGGTATACCATGATATATTTTATTCTATACCTTTTGCTTAAAAAACAATATTGTCATATATTAGTAAACTAACTAGTAGTAAACTATAGTCATATATATCAGAAAATTAGTCATTTTATACCTGAAAAGCTTTATCTATAGAATAAATCTCTAGATCTATTAGCGAAAAGAATATGTGTGTTTGCAGTTTTTATTGATATTGCAAAAAGAATTTGTGCATTTGTAGTTTTTATAGGTATTGCAAAAATTTTACCATAAATGTTGTACCGATTTATTCTCCCAACAGAAATGTGTGAACATATTGATTAGCTGTATTTTTGATCCACAAAATTTAACCTAATTTTTAAAATATTTTCAATACAATAAATAAAAGGAGATGTTTCAATGTGTTTCAAATAAATAAAAGTTAAATGTTAAACATTTCTTCATGCATTTAACAACTATATACTTTCATTCACAGGCTTTGAGTATTCCTTGGTTTCTTGGTAAATGACATTGATTGAATATGAAATTTTATAAATACAAATTGTATAGTCTTCAGAGGTATTTGGAAATTCCTATGAAGGTTTTTCAACCTGATTATTGGATATATGCTTGAAATAGCCCAGTTTATATACTTGGTTGGATCATTCTTCATTTTTTGTGTTGTTATGAGTATACATCAATCTTTTTATTGGCCCCTGGCCACTGGAAGTATACATTTCAATAAGATTCTTACTTATAAAGATATTATAGTTTGTGGAAAGATAATTAAAACAGAATGATAAATCCTACAAAGTTATCTCAACAATATACAGGATTATAGAAAAATTGCCTAATCCAGAATTGGGGAAACAGGAAAGTCCCTACTAAAGGTCAATCCTTACTGTAAAGGAAAACATAACCAGTAAAATAATGAAAGGAGGGCATTCATTAAAGTGGCATTCAGCAGCATTTGCTATTGCTCAAAGTCAAGAAAATATGTTTTGAATTTAAGAAACGTAAACCAAAAATATTCTTTTAATTTCAGAAGTTGAAGTAGTCTTAGAACTAGTTTTGCACATCAGTCAAGTAGGTAGGTTTGTGAAAGATGAGGCTGGAGAGACGCATGGAAGTTGAGAGGCTGGAGTTTACCCTGAAAATCCACTCAAGGATTATAACCACCCAAGACACAGAATCAGGCAGTTTAAGAAAAGATATTAACTCAGCAAAGACTGAAGAATGAATTGGAGCAGTGATAACCATGGCAGAAACAATGCAAGAAAAGCATCATGGATGATTGGATGTGAGGAATCAACTAGAGGTCCATGGAAGACATTGCCAACCAGACAAGGTTTACCTGCAATGCATGCATTTGAAAGTCTGGAGTTTCCTGGAAGTAGCTTTCTGAAACAAGGAAAATATAAAACTTCCCACCACTTGAAGGCACATGAGATACATAATTACCATATAACAGCACTTAGGAGCACAAAAAAGTTGGCTAATTTAGAACTGGGGTCACAGGGAAGCATCTAGACTGGAGTGTTGAACACAGAGGACCCCAAATTTAGAGATCTATGAAGTGGTATCATTAGGGATGGAACTGATATTTTTTTGAGGCAAGAAGGTACAATGAACATTCTGTAAACAGAATAAAGGTATATTTTGCTTATCATATAGTGAACTTTTCAGAGGTCACAATCAAAAGATTATGGAGAGTAGTGTACAGTGAGAGACTGGGTTCTGGGAAGAGAATCAAAGAGCATTTTGAGAAAGAGGGGAAAAATAGGTGACCTGAATGGGGACAATACAATGGGCTAACAGCAGAGAAAACAAGGAGGTAAACAATGCAAAGTAATTAGCCTCAAACATTCAGATAAAATTTGACACTAGAGCAGCAAAGAATTGATGCTTTTTTTTTTTTTTTAGCATATGACATGATACATCATGATTTCCTTAATTTCTCTGAGAGGTGTTTAAGTAAGTATTTCTGATTTTAGGAAATTAAAACATTCTCTTTTCATATAAAGTCTCAAAAAAAGAAATCTTTTTAATGGTAGATGCCAGGGCTAATAATTGTTACATGAAAATTGAGTCAACAAATCACACCAATAAACATAACCTTGTGTTTTTTTTTTTCTTTTTAAGGCGAAAGCAACAACAATCAAAGAAGCCCTAGCCAGATGGGTGAGTTTATGAGTTTTTACTTCTAGAAACCGTATTAAGATAATTTTTGGACAGTTATTTTTTTTTTAATTTACAGTATTTTATTGGTTTCGGGTGTAAAGCATAGTGATTCATTATTTTTGCAGATTATACTCCATTAAAAATTATTACAATATAATGGCAATAAATGCTTTTGAACTGTGGTGTTGGAGAAGACTCTTGAGAGTCTCTTGGACAGCGAGGAGAAGAAACCAGTCAATCCTAAAGGAAGTCAGTCCTGAATGTTCATTGGAAGGACTGATGCTGAAGCTGAAGCTTCAATACTTTGGCCACCTGATGCAAAGAACTGACTCACTGGAAAAGACCCTGATGCTGGGAAAGACTGAAGACAGAAGGAGAAGGGGACAACAAAGGATGAGATGGTAGGATGGCATCACCAACTCCATGGACATGAGTTTGAGCAATTTCTGAGTGATGGTGATGGACAAGGAAGCCTGGCGTGCTGCAGTCCATGGGGTCTCAAAGAGTCGGACATGACTGAGTGGCTGAACTAACTCCTACATTGCAGGTGGACTATTTACATCTGAACCACCAGTGAAGCCCACTCAAAAAATGCTAATGGAGATGTCAACTGAGGATTCAGTCAGAAGTTAGAAGTTTGGCAAAATCATCAGGAAGTCTGGACTTGGTGTTGCACATGTTTGTTTTTAAAGAGTTCTCAGGGATAAATGAAGCCCACCCTCAGCTGAAAACCTGTTTCACTGATAATTCTGTAACTATCTTTATTAATAAAATAGAGCATCTCATTTAACCATTGAAATTTTACAAAGCTTTATTTCCTGTTTGTGCACTAAGAGAACTGCATTTTCCAACTCTGATTGAACTAATAAGGCTATGAAATTTCTGAGTTTTCTGTATATCATCCGGATCAGAGTCCAGTGTGGAGAGAGAAATTACTTTGATTTATTTTAACAGAGAAATATTTTTAAACATATTAACTCAGTGTAAGATTATTGGCAACTGAAAAGGGGAAAAGTGAACTTACTTTGGAAGGAGCAATTGCAGGAGGCAGCTGTGACATCTACATCTGGACAAGCAGATGTCGAGCCTAGAAGCCTGGGGAAGGGGCCCTGGGCTGCTGAGACGCTACCCTCAGGGAAGGCACCGTGCTTGGCTCCGGGTGGCATCTCTGAGTTTGGGGAAGGCACTGCAGGGACAGGGACTCAGACCTCTGAGCTGACATGTGGAGGGAGCTGCATTGAGATTAGTCCTGCTGTGTTATTAGTGGAAAGGCTGCAAGCTGGATTCAGATGCTGACACGAAAAACGCTGCAGCTGCTCTGAGTTATGTGAGTCCCTCAGTCGTGTCTGACTCTCAGCAACACCATGGACTGTGGCCTGCCCAGCTCCTCTGCCCATGGGATTCTCCAGGCAAGAATACTGGAGTGGGTTGCCATTTCCTTCTCCGGGGGATCTTCCTAACCCATGGTTTCAACCCACATGTCCTGCTTTGGCAGGCAGATTCTTTACTGCTGAGGCTCCAGGGAAGCCATTGATGATTTTATATATATGTAAAATGTATCTACTACAAAGACTCCCCCAAGGGCAAAGCTCAAAAGCCTCAATCCTCAATGGATAAACAAGGTCATACTGTATTGCACAGAATTGTATTTAATGACCTGTGATAAACCATAATGCAAAGAATATAAAAGATGTATGTATAACTGTATTTCAATACCAAAATCAGATTGATTATATTTTTTGCAGCCGAAAATGGAGAAGCTCTATAGAGTCAGCAAAAATAAGACCAGGAACTGCCTGGCTCAGATAATGAACTCCTTATTACCACAATCAGACTTAAATTAATGAAAGTAGGTAAAACCATTAGACCATTCAGGTATGACCTAAATCAAATCCTTTGTGATTATACAGTGAAGTGACAAATAGATTCAAGGGATTAGATCTGATAGACAGAGTGCCTGAAGAACTATGGACTGAGGTTTGTGACATTGTACAGGAGGCAGTGATCAAGACCATCCCCAAGAAAAAGAAATGCAAAAAGGCAAAATGGTTGTCTGAGGAGGCCTTAACATAGCTGAAAAAAAGAAGAGAAACAAAAGGCAAAGGAGAAAAGGAAAGATAAGCCCATCTGAATGCAGAGTTCTGAAGAAAGGCAAGGAGAGATAAGAAAGCCGTCCTCAGTGATCAATGCAAAGAATTAGAGGGAAAAAATAGGATGGGAAAGTCTAGAGATCTCTTCAAGAAACTTAGAGATGCCAAGGGAACATTTCATGCAAAGATGGGCACAATAAAGGACAGAAATGGTATGGACCTAACAGAAGCAGAAGATATTAAGAAGAGGGGGCAAGAATATACAGAAGGAGTATACCAAAACAACCTTAATGATTCAGATAACCATGAGGGTGTGATCATGAGTCACCTAGAGCTAGACATCCTGGAATGCGAAGTCAAGTGGACCTTAGGAAGCATTACTACAAAGATAGTCGAGGTGATGGTATTCCAGTTGAGCTATTCCAAATCCTAAAAGATGATGCTGTGAAAGTGATGCACTCGATATGCCAGAAAATTTGGAAAACCCAATAGTGACCACAGGACTGGAAAAGGTAAGCTTTTATTCTAATCCCAAAGAAAGGCAATGCTAAAGAATGTTCAAACTACTGCACAATTGCACTCATCTCACATGTTAATAAAGTAATGCTCAAAATTCTCCAAGCGAGGCTTCAACAGTATGTTAACTGATAACTTCCAGATGTTCAAGCTGGATTTTCAAAAAGCAGAGGAACCAGAAATCAAGTTGCCAACATCTGTTGGATCATCAAGAAAGCAAGAGGGTTCCAGAAAAACATCTACTTCTGCTTTATTGTCTATGCAAAGCCTTTGACTGTGTGGATCACAATAAACTGTGGAAAATTCTGAAAGAGTTGGGAATACCAGACCACCTGACCTGCCTCCTGAGAAATCTATTTGCAGGTCTAGTATAAACAGTTAGAATCAGACATGGAACAATGGACTGGTTTTAAATTGGGAAAGGAGTATGTCAAGGCTGTATATTGTCACTGTGCTTTTTTAACTTACATGCAGAGTACATCAAGCAAAATGCTGGGCTGGATGAAATACAAGCTTGAGTCAAGATTGCCGGGAGAATATATCAATAATCTCAGGTAAGCAGATGACACCACTCTTATGGCAGAAAGTGAAGAGGTACTGAACTGCCTCTTGATGAAAGTGAAAGAAGACAATGAATAAGCTGTCTTAAGACTCAACATTCAAAAAACGAAGATCATGGCGTCTGGCCCCATCACTCCATGGCAAATATATGGGGAAACAATGGAAACAATGAGAGACTTTATTTTCTTGGGCTCCAAAATCTCTTGAGATTGTGACTTCAGCCATGAAATTAAAAGATCCTTGCTCCTTGGAAGGAAAGCTAAGGAAAGCCTAGACAGTGTACTGAAAACCAGAGACATTATTTCGCTGAAAAAGGTCTGTCTAGTCAAAGCTATATTTTTTCCAGTAGTCATTTTTGATGTGAGAGTTGGACCATAAATAAGGCTGAACATTGAAGAATTGATGCTTTTGGACTGTGGTGTTGGAGAGGACTCTTGAGAGTCCCTTGGAGATTCCAAGGAGTCCCAAGGAGATCAAACCAGTTAATCCTGATAGAAATCAATCCAGAATATTCATTGATGCTGAAGCTGAAGTTCCAGTGCTTTGGCCACCTGATGAGAAGAGTTGACTCATTTGAAAAGACCCTGATGCTGGGAAAGATTTAAGGCAAGAGGCCAAAGGGAAGACAGAGGGTGAGACAGTTGAATGGCATCACTGACTCAACAGACATGAGTTTGAGCAAGCTCTGGGAGATGGTGAAGCCCAGGGAAGCCTGAAATGCTGCAGCCCATGGGGTCGCAAAGAGTCAGACATGGCTGAGCAACTGAACAACAACAATAACAAAAAGCAAACTGTGGACTGAATGAGGGCAGTCATCTTGTTTAGTTCACCCTCATGACCAGGGTCCAGTGCTCTGCTGTGTACATAGGTGGTTCTGGGGGAAATGAAAAAGACGATTAATAAGTGAATTCAGCAAGTATTTACTGAATTCACATCACACTATTTCCCCAGAATCCTATAGTGAACAACTAGATATGATTTCAGGCTTCAAAGAGCTTCACATTTTCTATCTTCTCTCTTAGAGCCTCTCATGGTAACACAAAAGGTAGCACCCCTGACAAATGAAATGTTCATGGAATAAAAATTGAGAATGTGCTTATGATGTTATCAGAGCCATCGAGAGGATGAGACAGTAAAAGCTCTGAAAATTTCACTTGCAACCTCTTTACTTTTTCCTTCTATCACAGCATAAATATCCTCACACGCTTCCAAGTTACTCTTGCTTGTTTCCTATTTTTATTCCACTAGGAGGTGAGTTGGTAGTACCACACGTCAGCCTGGCCCTTTGGACGTCAAAGCAGAAACTTCTCATCAGACAGACTTTTGGCCTAAGATGTTTTCCTCCCTTATTCCTTCCATGTATCATTCTCTCTGTGCCCACAATGCTCTTGTCTCTAGAAATAATCCATTCTTTGAGATAGTAATGGACATTGTGTGGGTGGGGTGCTGAGCAAGGGAGTGGAGTGACTGATGGAAGGTGTGTAATTTGATGTGTCAAGTATGATTCTGACTGGGCAATATGCGAGCAGGACTCTGAAATAAAGGGACTGAGAAAGTTGTGCCAAACTCTGAATGGAAGATATTCCAAGCACAATAAACGAAGAGCAGAATGGAGTACTCAAGTGAGAATGTGGACCTCTTTGAGGAACAACCAAGAGGACCGTTGTGGGATGAGCCCTGCTGGTTGTTGAAATAAAACACAGCCCATTTCCCTGTGGCCTGAGCTCTTGCTGAGCTGTGCTGAGACCCTCCCAAACCTTTTTCTTTTCCTTTTTTTGATGGTGGTAGTGCACTTTTAAACATTGAAGAATAAATGACATACACACTTCCTTTTCTTACAAAAGCTTCAGATGCTGTCATCAGGCCATAGTAGGATTTAATCCATGTTTCCAGCTGTGAATGTTTGTGATTTTCTAAGAAACTACAGGACAGCCTTACCTTGAATGAAAAGGCAATCCTGAGACTCTAAAGGCAAGCTGATTGCTTCAAGCCACTCAGATATGTTTCTGGCCTAGTTACCCAACTTGTTCGCAGACTTTTTCAAGAACTTACAAATTTAAATCCAAAACAGAATAAAACACAGCTCAAGTCTTTACATTAAAATAAAGTAGAAATCTTGAGCCCTCTCCCTTCACAATCCAGCCAATCAGCACATCCTTCATATTTAACTTCCTAAATATCTCCCTTACGTAGTCTCCTGGCAAATGAGTCAGACATTCTAGTAGGTCCTAGGAGAAGTAAGGGGCTTCCCTGGTGGATCAGATGGTAAAGAATCTCTTGAATGTGGGAAACCTGGGTTCAATCCCTGGGTCCAGAAGATCCCCTGGAGAAGGGAGCATTAATACAAGAGGCTCAGTCATCATAATGAGATGCCTATGTTATTGCAAGTGTATATATATATATATATTTCCCCCCAATTTTATACCATTCTCCCCTTTTTTTGTTGTTGTTTTGTTTTCTGAAAACACTGATTTGATCACATCTTGATCCTGTGTAGAACCTTCTTTTGTAGAACCTTCTTGGTTTGTGGAACCTTCTTGGTTTGGAAGATAATGTCCAAATTCTTCAGCACAGACTGAAATGTCTTTAATTCTGGTCTTGACCTTGCCTCCAAATGAAGTTTCTAGCTCTTCTTCCCCAGCTGTGTTTATATTCTAGCACAATGGTTCTCAAATTAGGCTACTATTGCAATCAACATGGGAGCAAGAATACTCATGCCCAAGTACCATCCCAGAAAAATTATACCAGAGTGATTCTGAGTGCAGGCTGGATGGCAATATTAAATGTTCTCTGTATGGGTCTAATGTGCATTTGGCTGAAGGTGGTTGAAATGTATCCTTACTGCATGTTTTTATTTCTTTTGGCCAGTTAGCCTAATTTCCAGATGTACTAATTCTTGATCAAATAAAAAGGGAATGTAAAAATACCACACTGAGCATATTATTTCTCAAACACCCACAGGTCTGTAGGATCACAAGTGTTTTAAGTCATCTTAGAACAATCTTATGCACCTTCTCAATCTGGCAGCTTCCTATTTATATTTCAAAATGTAACTTAAGTACAGACACAGAGCACAGACTTGCGGTTGGTGAGGGAAGGGAGGAGAAGGAAGGATTGGGAGTTTGGGATTAGCAGATGCAAACTATTATATACAGGATGGATAAACAACAAGGTCCTGTATAGCACAGGGAACTATATGTGACATCTTGTGGTAAACGTTATGGAATAGAATATGGAAAAGAAAATATGTTTGTATAATTAAATCACTTTTCTGCACACCAGAAATTAGCACAACAGTGTAAGTCAACTATGTTTCAATTTTTTAAAAAAAAGATAGCTTGATATGCCCACAGGGCAGTAGTAATTCCTGATTCTAAACACCATGGCACTTTGAATTTATCTCTCTTAGGACACTCTAGAAAGATTCTGGTGCATCAGCTTACCCCCTGCACAGCTAAATTTCATCTACTTAAGGACAAGGAACCAGCCATGTTTTATCTGCTTATCTGCCCTGCTCCTCTTGAGAAGGATAACCAGTGAGATAGAAGGTAAATCAGAGGACCATGGAATCCCAAAGCCAGTGGAAGAAGATTTTTGAAAAAGAAATAATTACTTTGTTAAATGTGGCTGCTAAAAGGTTGGAGGAGATGAGAATCAATACTTGATAATTAGATTTAGAATGTGGAAATTATTAGTGCCTGAGAGAGGTGATAAAGTATGTATGGATTTCAGAGGTGACTGCCTGGATGTTAATCCCACCTCCACTTCTTACAGCTACTTTTCAGACTGTTCTGAGGATTAGAAAAACAGCTACACAGTCTTATAAAATGCTTGAGATGTAGCAAGTTGTATAACAGCATGAGCTGTTATTAGCAATATTTTTATGTAAGCAGTTTCACTGGAGCAGACAGGATAGAACAGTACCTGGAGTACATTTGAGAGAGATTTGGAGGAGAGAAAGGAGGATATGCATTCTTTTGAAGAATATTACCAAGAAGGAAAGAGGAGAAATGAGTTAATAGCTGGAGGCAATATTAAATCAAGAGAGAGTTTTTAGTTTTAAGAGACGGGAAAAACACCATGGTTGCTTACTAAGGGGATTGGTTCGGTGCAGGAGAAAGTTAGTGAAATTACTGAAATGATGTCCTGGAGGAGATGGAAAAAAAGCATAGGAATCAGTGCACACATGGAAAGAGTAGACTTGGAAGGACCAACAGTTTATCTTTGGTCATAGATGGCAAAGAAGAGACCGTGATTCCTGAAACCTCAGAGCACAAGAATGGAAGGTGGATAGATGTGATGGGGGAAAATTGTGTTGAAGTTTGTTTCCAATTGTTTTGATTTTCATAATGAGATGGAAGGTGGAATCATCAGCTGATGAGAGAGAGGTTAGTGGAGATTTTCAGAGAGAGCTGGAGATGTGAAACACTTGCTTGGAAGAGTGGGAGTGACTGGTTGAGGGGACTGTATCAGAACTGCCAGATGGCATTACAGTTATCCATCACACTTGTCATAACAGGCTTGACTCTGAGCTACTGGAGGGCAAAATTTATGCTGACTAAGTATCTGGTAGAAAATAAGCATTCAGAAATGTTTTAGTAGGCTCTGAAGATACCTATAACACAATCAATATTCAAGCCTCCTGGTGTGATAGAGTAATGCACTCCAGAGAGTTCTACGCATTCTAATCCCCAGAATTAGCAATTATGTTACTTTACACGGAGCAAAAAGAATGTTGCACATTGGATTAAGTTTGAGATAGTGAGATTATTCTCAATTACCTAGATGCGTTTTGTACACAAATCTTCCTGGAGTCAAAATGGTGTTATGTCCTGATTAACCCATTGTAAGTTGCAAATGCTGTAAGTCAAAATGCACGTATTTCAAAATATGCCTAATCTATTGAACATCTCAGCTTAGCTTTGTCTACCTAAACAACCAAGAACACTTACATGAATCTACTGTTGGGCAAAATCATCTAACACAAAACTTATTTATAATAAAAGTGTTGTCTGTCTCATGAAATTCATCGAATACCACACCAAAAATGAAGAACAGAATGGTGTATGGGTACAGCATGGGCTGTTCATCCTTGTGATCACGTGACTAACTGCTGCTGCCCAGTTTTGCAACAGGGTATCTTAATTCTTATCACTACCCTGAAAAAAGATCAAAATTCAAAAAAGTCTGCCAAAGAATTGATACTTTCAAATTGTAGTGCTGGAGAAGACTCTTGAGCATCCTTTGGACCGCAAGGAGATCAAACCAGTCATTCCTAAAGGAAATCGACCCTGAATACTCTTTGGAAGGGCTGATGCTGAAGCTGAAGCTCCAATACTTTGGCCACTTGATGCAAAGAACTGACTCACTGGAAAAGAATTTGATACTGGGAAAGATTGAAGGCAGGAGGAGAAGAGAGTGACAGAGGATGAGAAGGTTGAATGGCATCACTGATTCAATGGACATGAGTTTGAGCAACTCCAGGAGATAGTGAAGGACAGAGGAGGCTTGTGAGTTGGACATACCTTAGCTGCTGAACAACAACAACAATGTGGTTTCTACAGAATGCATATTGCTTTAACATCATAAAGCTGAAAAATTCTAAATGGAGCCGTAAGTCAGGGAACATCTGTAATCACAGAGGTTCATCATTAGAAGGAGGTAAGAGGTGCTGGGGGATGGAAGCAGAGGTTGGATGATACATTTGATGATGGAGGGAAAGACCAGGAGCCAACAAGTGCAGGCAGCTCCAGCAACTAGGAAGGGCCAGGAAGTGTATTCTCCCCTGAAGCCTAGTCGAGGCACATACCTTGATGTTATCCCTTTAAGACTCATGTGGACCTCTGGCTTCTAGAACTATCAGGTAATAAGTTTATGCTGTTTTAAGCCAAGAAGCTTGTGGTAATTTGTTTCAGCACCAGTAGGAATTAATAGACATGATGATTAAATTGATTATTCCTTTTACTGTAAACAGAACACTCTCCACTTCTATAAAGGGGCTGGAACCACCCCTAGGAGCTATCGTTGTTCTGAGGGCAAAATTTCTATCTCATTTCCACATAAACACTGAGATAGCTTTCTTTTGCCTTCTATTAGCCCATCATTTGATCTTCAAGTTGGAGTATAATGAATTTCATGATGATGATATAGAAATGTGACACGGTTATGTCTTCATGTCCTGAGTGGTTATAATATAACAAAAGCCCCAGCATTATGGACATGTTTCAGTTGAGTTGTAAATAACATTAGATGTAGTTTCAATTTTATATACATGATAGCAATTCCCTTTGTGCTTCAAGCTCAGAAACCATCTGAGAAATGCATGCAGGTAGATTCAAATTTGGGAAAATATTGGCAGCCATCTAATAACGTCTTGCACAGTCAGTTGTGAAAGTGACTTACAGTGCCAAAATATATTACACACACGAAAATATTTAACATTTCTGGACATATCATGAATCATAAAGCAATGGATATTTTATTTTTGATGCCATGAAATGCATCTGCAGCTTTATGGCCCTCCTAAGTAATAATCTGGATTGCCTATCAGAAGAGAAAACCAGAGTTGTTTACAAAGAAAAGCCTTACCCGGTAACTCAAGGTGTCACCATTTTATGCAGCAACAAAGTGAATCTGGCAGCAGAAATAATGAAATGAGATAGGCCACACACCTGAAATCTTATATTTCATATAAAGAAATATTTGTAAAAAACTATTTATAGACATCTATAGGTTTACTGAAATAGAATTCATATAAATTACGTGGATGATCAGCTAAAGAACTGATTCTGAAAGTCCTTGTAATGATTCCAATCATACATGGCTCCCCAGCTTTTTGCACAAGTCAGGTGTTTGAGCAGCCCTGCCTCTAGCTGACTACCTCTGGGTTTCTCCTTCCCCTCAGTTCCTCTAAAACAGAGCCTGTTCATTCCACAGATTGCATCTCTGTCTGCCATTCCTCTGTGACATAATGGAATCACCCAGCTCGTAAAACACTCTTCACATAAGCCTTCATTTTATTCATAAGATACCAGCATTTTGATCATAAAGCTTATCATTCAGATTAAACAAAAATATGTTTCCCTTGCATTTGGCCTATGACTTCTGTTTATAACTTCCTCACAGAATTTTTTTTCAAGTCCTTTAGCCTTTTCATTTGTACTATGTTCACAACTGACCTTCATTTCCCCATGATTCGTAATTATCGCTGCATTTTATAATCATTGCTTAAGAGGAGAGCAGGGATGCTACAGGAAGAACATGTAGCTTCTGCAGACAACCTCAGGTGTTACTTAGTTGTTTACAGTTCTGAACTTCAGGTTTTTCTTCATGAAAATGGAGGAAGAAGTACAATTCAGGATGCTGAAAGGGAATAACTAAGCTGAAGTGTATGCAAGTCTCTAACACAAAAGTTGGCACATTTGGTGTATACCGTGTTTTCCCTTCTTTCAGTATTTAAAGATATTAGTAGTCAAACAGGAAAAACTGATCATAAACTCCTTATTGCAAAATTTATATTTAATTGAAGAAAATAGGGAAAACCACTAGACCACTCAGGTATGACCGAAATCAAATCCCTTACGATTATATAGTGGACATGACAAATAGATACAAGGAATTAGATCTGATAGACAGAGTGCCTGAAAAACTATGGATGGAGGTTTTTAACACTGTATAAAACCATCCCCAAGAAGAAGAAATGCAAAAAGGCAAAATGTTTGTCTGAGGAGCCTTACAAATGGATGAGAAAAAAAGAAGCAAAACACAAAGGAGAAAAGGAAAGATATTCCTATTGAATGCAGAGTTCCAATGATTAGCAAGGAGAGATAAGAAAGCCTTCCTCAGTGATCAATGCAAAGAAATAGAGGAAAACAACAGAATGGGAAAGACAAGAGATCCCTTCAAAAAGGTTAGAGATACCAAGGGAACATTTCATGCAAAGATGAGAACAATAAAGGACAGAAAAGGTATGGATCCAACAATTCAGTTCAGTTCAGTTCAGTTCAGTCGCTCAGTCGTGTCTGACTCTTTGCAACCCTATGAATCGCAGCACGCCAGGCCTCCCTGTCCATCACCAACTCCCAGAGTTTACTCAAACTCATGCCCATCGAGTCGGTGATGCCATCCAGCCATCTCATTCTCTGTCGTCCCCTTTTCCTCCTGCCCCCAATCCCTCCCAGCATCAGGATCCAACAGAAGCAGATGATATTAAGAAGAGGTGGCAAGAATACACAGAATAACTATAAAAAAGAGAACTTAATGGCCAAGATAACCATGATGATGTAATCACTCCCCTAGAGCCAGACATCCTGGAGTGTGAAGTCAAGTGGGCCTTAGGAAGCATCATTATGAACAAAGCTAGTGTAAGTGATAGGATTCCGCTGAGCTATTTCATATCTTAAAAGATGATACAGTTAAAGTGCTGCACTCAATATGCCAGCAGATTTGGAAATCTCAGCAGTGGCCACAGGACTGCAAAAGGTCAACTTGCAGTTGACCTCGCCTGAAGAATGAAGGATGCTGTATTTGCCTCTGGCAGCATCCATCCAGTAGAAAGTGCAGTAGCTATAACCGTCAACTCAGCCATTTGATTCCTTAGCCCTGTGATTCTCAAACGGACCCTGGAAGTCTTTTATAGCAGAACCATAAGGTCAAAAATATTTTCAAAATAACCCTGAGACACTATTTCTCTTTTCTTCTCTTATTCTCTTGCAAGTATTCAGTGGAGTTTTCCAGAGGCTGTGTGAACATCTTATCCCAATGGATTAAGGGAAGAAGCAAATGGGAGAGTTTAAAGTTCCTTTAAGACTTTATTCAAGAAATTTGCAAAGATGTAAAGCAAGGACCCTCTTCGCACTATGATTTTGAAAAATATAGTTAATGACCATAAAATACATGTTAAAATGTAGCAGGTATGTAATTGCTAATTTTAACTAAATTATTTCGTATTCTTTTTTTTTTTCATTTATTTTTATTAGTTTGGAGGCTACTTACTTTACAATATTGTAGTGGTTTTGGCCATACATTGACATGAGTCAGCCATGGATTTACATGTGTTCCCCATCCTGATCCCCCCTCCCACCTCCCTCTCCATCCCATCCCTCTGGGTCCCCCTGTTACACTGTTGGTGGGAATGCAAACTAGTATTTCATATTCTTGAATGTCTCAGCTTTAATTTCTAATACAGTCATCGAGATAATCTGCAAACACAAAAGTTTTGTGGACTTTGGGGGAGGTGGTCCTCAATAATTACTAATGTAAGAAGGTCCTGAGAAAGTTTTGGAGTGGTCACTTTAGATTTTCTTCTCTTGGTGGATCGATCACTCACAGTCACTCTCATTCCAGTTGAGTCACTTTACTACCCCACTGCTTTCTACTGTAACAAGTCTTGCTAGAGTTCGCTATGAGTATTAAATCATAATACTGCCCTTTGAGCTTGAATATGCTCAGTCGCTACAGATGTGTACAAAGTCCTGTCTTACTAGAAGAGTCCCAGGGCTCTGATCTACATCTGTTAATTCCATGGAGGGCAACAATTGAGAACGGGACCACGGGGCCTTCTCAGTTTCCCTGGATATGAAGGCACTCTTCTCTAATGCCCAGTCTGAATCCTGGACAGTTCATCTCCCTACACATCCTTGGATCCTGTCTCAAAGTCTGTCCCTGAAACCAAGCAGGAGCTGTAGACACCAAAGACTGATTTTCGGCTCACATGCTGCATCTTCCTTCTTCCCTACCATGTTGACACTGGCTCTGACTGTAACATCCTGCTTGAAAGTCATGGCATATGCTAACTACTTCCTGCCAGTTAATTTATCCTAGGGGAAGGCTTATTGTTTTATGCTGATGGACTAGTAGAAGTACAGTCTCTCAAAGAACATTGATTATAAAAATCACTGTGCCCACACTTGTTAACTAGGCCAGAATTGACCTATATTTTTAGAATATCATACTCTGACAGAGGGCTTGGTTTTTGTTATTGCTCACTGTTTGATTGGAGAAGTGGTGTTTCTAGAGCATCTCAAGTCCCATATTCTAGAGCCATGCTGTCCTGTGTGGCTGTTGAGCACTTTGGCTGAGATGTGTTGCAAGAGTAAAACACACACCAGGTTCGGAAGAGAATGGAAGACTCGATTACTCTACTTTCAATCGCATTGTTCTCCTCTTCCTGCTTTCATTCTTCTGTTCCTGCAACCCATTCTCTAGGTACCAACCAGAATGAAACAACAAGTCACCCCTTAAGACTGTCAAGGTCAAAGTAAGTATGGACAAAGGAGTTGAAGGACACCTGACCATTAGACAGAGGAGACAAAGGAGCATGACAGATGAATGCAATGGAAAATTTGGTAAAGTCCAAAGAAAGTCTGGAGTCGAGTCAATAATAATGTGCCAGTGCTGCTTGGTTTTCATAAGCTACTGCAGTCACATTAGATATTAACAGAGAGAAAAATTGGGTTGAGGTACACAAGGACTTCTGTAGTACTTTTTATGTAGCTCTAAAATTATTCCAAAATAAAAAGAGAATTAAAATTAATTTAAGAGCATTCATTAAATTGCAATTATATCATCTCATGTTATCTGTTTCCTTTGATCTCTCACTTTTCCTAAAAAGTAAAGGGGTTCACTTTTCATGCAGTGAAATCTAAGTTTCCTTCATCATTCCCAAACAGGGCCACTGTTCCCATCTCAAAAACTCTCAAACCCTTTACTATTGGCTAGTTTCCTGGGCTCCAATCTTCTCCTTAAATATGTCAGGGTAATTCCTATCTAAGATCCTTTGTATTTACTGATCCTTCTGTCTAGAAATCAAGATGTTGCATGGCTGGCTACTTTCATTTTTCATATCTTAACTATTTCTTCAGAAAATTTTGTCATGATCTTACTACCTTAAATTGCCACCCCATGTGAGGCAGTCAATATCACATGACATTACGATACACATTGTACCTAGTTGCTTAGTTGTGTCCAACTCTCCATGGACTGTAGCCCTCTAGACTCCTCCGTCCATGGGATTCTCCAGGCAAGAATACTGGAGTGGGTACCTATTCCCTTCTCCAGGGATCTTTCTGACCCAGGGATCAAATTCAGGTCGCCTGCATTGGCAGGCGGATTCTTTATTACTGAGCCACCTGGGAAGCCCAGTGATACACATTACCTTTGTTTTTATTTTATAGAACTTATCACAATATGAAACTAAAATTTTCTGCTTACCATCACACTTTAACTTTTCTGTTTCTTCCAACTCAAAAGTGAGCAGAATTGTGTTTATTTTATTCACTGTTGTCTATGCAGCCCCAAGGAAAGTGCTGGTAGATAATAGGACTGTTCTGGTTATTCACCTCTGCATGACGTTCCAGAAGTTACTGACACAGATCAAGCCCCTGGCTTTGTGGGTCAGCAGATCAGTGGGGGTCAGCAGATCAGTGGAGCCCAGCAGGGATGTGTGGAGCTTCAGGTGGAACTGAGCCAACAGCCGGACTGAAACACTCAGTATGTGTCCATCAGTTACACTGTGGTCCAGCAATGCCATTTCTTCTTCATGGGATCCTCTCCCAGGCCTCCTCACAGGAGAGTGGGTTCCAAGAGAAAGCAAGCAGAGACTGCCAGCCCAGTAGACTTGCTCTTCCTTATTCTAGTGGCCCAAGTTTTCATGGGCCAGAATCAAGGAGGGCAAAAGGAAAAGACTTCACCTCTTGATGGAACTGTGACAGGAGCACAATGTGGAGTGGTATGTGGAATGGGTGGTATCTTTGTCCACAGCGGTTCACATGGCAATGCACTCACTTCATATCTGATAGTCTCAGAGTAGCATCCAATTATGGTGCCATGACACCTGCCATATGGCACATGCAGCTTCAGCTAACATGACTGTAACAACTGAGGGTCAAAAATGGGGCAAGTTGGTACTGATGGAACCCTAGCTAGGTTGCCGATAGGAGTTGTGGATTTTATCTGTTTGGACCTCTTTATGGTTCGCTCAAAGCCACCTTCTTAGTGGAATAGACAGAAGCTTCCTGCCAAAGATGGTCTGTGCTTGTATTTAATCAAAGCAGCATAGAGCCAACCCAAAGGGGTGGATAAACAGTGCACAGTCAAGGGATGCTTGCAAAGCAAGTATCCAGGATTTTCAGTGTCAATGGGCAATTTCTTCCACTCAGTTATATAAATCATGAGATTCCCTAAATACATAGACAAGATTTAAAGTACAAAAAGAAAAGTGTTCATGATACAAACATTTATGATTATTCCAAATTAATCGAAAGTAAGAGCAAAAGTTAACCATGAATTTATTTTGCAGTTTTAAAACATGCACTTATTGCACTGGCACATTGCAGTATTTGTTTCTAAGGTCAGAAGAAATGCTTTTCACTTTTCTAATTATAAACAAACTATGCCTTTAGAGCTGGTGAGGTAGTAACTAGAAATCCCCTTTTTGTTCTGTGTGTTGGGGTTGAAAATGAAAATTTCTGTCACATTACTGTAAATACTTTATAATTTAAATTGGTTACTAAGGTGGTAACAATAAACAAAGAAAAAGTTCTTGGCATTTTAGATGTAAAATCTGTGTATGTGTGTATGTCTCTGTTCCTAACTTTGTTGTTTGAATCAAGAGCTTATCCTGGCTTTAGACATAGACTGACATCAAAATATAATTTCTAACGATATGTTCAAGCTTCTAATGGATAGCTAATCTAAAATGCATCTTGTTTAATCTCCCATCCAACTTATAAAACACACAAGCAATTGAAAAAAATAAAATGTTAAAACAGAAACTAATGCAGTATGGATTCAAGCACAATACAATCACAACTAAACACATTGGAAAAGGATACATATTCTGTTCATGTGCACATTTTGATTTTAAATTTCTTTGAAACTGTTTTAGGAGAAAAAAAATCTATTTCTTTCTGGTCATCTTTATTTTATTTCTTTAGGAAACATCAATTGTTTGGCATGAGTGAAATAGATCTTAAATTAGGAGCAGAAAAGTTACAAAGAAAAAGAAGAAAAGATGAGTAAGAGTTTTAAGAAATGGTGATGAACGATACACAATTACTGCTAAGTTACGAAACTATCTGGCTGGGGAAGAAATAAGTGTTCTGCCTTGAAAGTTCCTCCAGGATCCACTAAGAAAAACTTATACACAGAGAATGAAGCAAGGAAAATAACACTTTGTCATTAATGAGGACTTTAGTATACATCCCAGAACAGAGGTCTGGTGAGTTGATCAGTCCCTAAGTATTTCTTATCTTCTAAGCACTGTGTTCAAAGCTAGGATGACAAAACAAGCAATCAACATAGTACCTGGCCTCTTGGAGCTTATAGTTAAGTGGGAAATATACAGATTAGACAAATAGTCTCAGACAATTGAGCAATTCAACCAGTGCCAAGTGCTGCAGGCAAGCTGTATTTGAGGGTCTGTAAATGGTACCTCATTCACCGTGGAGCACTGAGAAGGGGCTTGCAGTGAGGCTGGGGTTTGGAGAGAAAAATAAGAGGTAGGAAGATTGAGAGATGAGTGAAGTCATGGAGGTGGGGGAAAAAAGCATGACAAATTTGAATTTACAGAAACCCAGCAGACAAAGTGAGGGATTGGGGGAACAGAAGGCAAGTCTTCAGAGGGAGGCAAGAATGAAATCACTCTGACTTTGAAAAGGTCTGTAACTTTTTAATTTTGTCTAAAGGTGATAGGAATCTATTGCTCTGGGGAATTGTGTGCCTAGTGGCTTAGTCCTGTCTGATTCCTTGCAACCCCGTGCTACTGTCGCCCAGCTCTTCTGCCCATGGGATTCTCCAGGCAAGAATACTGGAGTGAGTTGCCTGCCCTCCTCCAGGGAACCTTCCTGACCCAGGGAACCTTCCTGACCCAGGGAACCATGTCTCCTGCATCTCCGGCTCTGCAGGTTGAGTTTTTACTACTGTGCCACCTGGGAAGCTCCCATACTACACTGATCTTAGCCAAAAGGCTGAGAAGCAATTCCAGGGAATTACAGGATATGATTTACACTTTACAAGTGGTTTTCTATCTCTAAGAAGGAGAATGAGTTAGCTGAAAAAATGCATGGAAGAGGGGTGAATGTTTAGGCGGCTACTGCAGAGGTCTGAGCCAATGGCTGGACCCAGCAAAATTCTTCCCCTGAACCAGACCATTCCAGAAGAAGCCCAAGTTGTCAACCCGCCTTATTTCCCTTATTCCCAAACCCAGAGCCAGTTCACGTGGAAGTGTTTAGTGGAAAGTTGTGAGTATGCTTGCCTGTGTTGTTGAAATTGTCTGCTGCCTGGTGTTCTGTGAAATACGTGTAGCCAGATGCAGGGAGGAGTCTGAGCTGACACCCCCTGAAATGCAAGCAGCCCATCTGTCACCAGCTGAAAACCCAGCTCTAACATCTGACTCTGATATCAGGGTATCCTGGCACAGACTCTAAAGTTACACAATTTATAAATTACAAATTTACAAAACTTGCACAATTTGGAGGGCTTTCACAAAAATAATTAGCCTATTTTGTAAAGCTTTTCCCTTTTCAACAACCATATTAAGTCTTCTCGCTGAGGACATTACCTAGTCATATTAAATAAACCACAAATTCTGTGATTCAGTTTCTCTTCAGATGAAGTGTGTGTGTGTGTGTGTGTGTGTGTGTGTGTGCACACATGAGTGTGCATGTTGGAACCAGAAGGTGGGCAGGGTGGTAGGAAGGGCATATAATAAAGAACTCTTTGGCTTCAGAGCCTGAAAATCAACTAAAAAATAACAGAGGCTATCAATGCACTGGCTGAATTCCTTGTTCTTTTCATATCTGTACATCTGCCTGTGTGCTACTATGCAGCTTAGCATTAGGTTGAATAGTGAGGAACGGAGATTAATGAGATTCACCTGCCCAGTCACACTATGAGCTGAACTCACCAAGCTTTGCTAACAAAATACCAGGACTGGAGGGGTTCTGAAATGGCCCTCCACTCAGACGGCATCCTCAAAAGCTTAAAATCTCCGAGAAGAATTCTGAGACGGAAAGCCTGTGATCCTGAGTGATTGACAGCACTGCTGAGCACTTTGCCCTGAGTGCCAGGGTCACCAGCTTCCTTCTGCATCCTTTAAATAGTCCCGCTGGCTTGACTTACTGAAGTATGCCTGGACTGCTCTTTTCATTAATCTGAACACACTGTCGACAAGATAGCTGTGCACTTTCCTGGCAGAGGTCTGACTATCTGGATTCTGAAAGCATCAGAATCTAATTGAGGATGCACACTTGGGGTCTCTGTACCAGTGAATCCATAAAAAGTGAGTCTTGAAACAGACAGAAGAGCCACAGCAGCAGGCCCTGGCTGAGATTCAAAAAGACTACAGGCCAGTCATCTCCCCTGGGGCCTTGGGAGAACCCTGCTCCTCTGATGTTGTGAAAAAGGAGGCTGCAGAAACTCATGCTGAGCAGAGCCTGGGGCAGGCTCAGGGGTCCTACAGCATCAGTCAAGGGTCTTTCAGACTTGATGTTGATCCCATGCAGCTGCTCACTACCCATCCTTTATTTTTTTTATTTTTAAATTAATTTTTATCGGAAAATAGCTGGTTTACAATGTTGTGTTAATTTCTACTGTACAGAAAAATGAATCAGCCATATATATATGTGTATATATATATATATGTGTGTGTATGTCTGTGTGTATATATGTATATATATAACAGTTATGGTACTTTGTTAGCAAAGCTCAGTGAGTTCCCCTCATAGTGCGACTAGACAAGTGAATCTCATTAATCTCCGTTCCTCACTATTAAACCTGCCGCTGCTAAGTCGCTTCAGTCGTGTCCGACTCTGTGCGACCCCAGAGGAGGCAGCCCACCAGGCTCTCCCGTCCCTGGGATTCTCCAGGCAAGAACACTGGAGTGGGTTGCCATTTCCTTCTCCAATGCATGAAAGTGAAAAGTGAAAGTGAAGTCTCTCAGTCATGTCCAACTCTTAGCGACCCCATGGACTGTAGCCCAACTAGGCTCCTCCATCCATGGGATTTTCCAGGCAAGAGCACTGGAGTGGGTTGCCATTGCTTTCTCCGACTATTCAACCTAATGCCTTATATGTGTGTGTGTGTGTGTGTGTACGCATATACGTATATGTGTATATACACACACACACATAGCCCCCTCTTTTGGATTTCCTTCCCATTCAGGTTGCCACAGAGCATTAAGAAGAGTTCCCTGTGCTATACAGTAGGTTATCATTAGTTATTTATTTTCTGCGTAGTTCTGTATACGTCAATCCAAATCTCCCAACTTACCCTATCCCACTTTCCCCCTCAGTGTCCAAATGTTTGTTCTTCATGTCTGAGTCTTTATTCCTGCCCTGAAAGTAGGTTCATCTCTACCATTTTTCTAGATTCCACATATATGCATTAATATACAATATTTGTTTTTCTCTTTCTGACTTACTTCATTCTGTATGACAGTCTCCAGGTCCCATCCTTTAAAAGACACATATGAGTCTCCTCTCAGGCTCTGCTTTTTGCTAGACTTGCTACTGAAGACACCAAGTAACTCTGAGACTGGAGATGTGATGACTACATATTTTGTAAGGAAATCATTTAAATATGGAAGGGGCACATTTTTTTAATTCACTAATTTAATGATAAAGGCAATTAACTGCACTTCTCTAGAGATAGGCAACACCTACAGATGCCTAGACACAAACCCCAAGCTTTTGCTCACCTGATTCAGACGCCAGGATGTCAAGGGCACGCTGGTTAGCAGTGCAGTGAGAACACTTCGTATTTGGCTAAAGACTGGGTGGGGGCCATGTGAGAGTGACTCCCTGGGCTGCAGACACTGCGGGATTGTCTCTCTTGTGGGCTTTTCCTCCATGAAAATCATCTGAGGGGAAGCCTGGGGGGAGTCCTGGGAAAGGTTTACCTGTGTGGCCACCCGGGGGATGCAAATGGTGGGCATTGCCGGGACTCTCCGAGAATCCATCTCCTCCCTCCCCTCCAAGAAAAGCCTTTGTCTACATGGAAAAGGACCACTTATATTTCCCCCTGAAGTCATGGTAGAAATCTCTAGCACCTGGGTATGAGAACAGGGAAACTCTACTGCTGGAGGAGGAGCAGGGAGGCATCCTAGAGTCAAAGTTACACCTGCGGGAGAGACAGAAAACCTTGTGACACCTTCATCCCAAAGCCTAGGTTGGCAGAGCTGCCTACAATCCACACCTAATCAGAACATCAGACAAGACTGGGGTCCCCTCCACCACACACTGACAAGCACAGAATAAAAATGGGTACCCTGGGCGGAGCTGCCCTAGGTAGATTTTCCTAAGGGACAGCACAATGGGAGGCCCAGAGACAAGCAGAGAAAGACGTTCAATGATAGAAACGCCGGCAGTTAGCTCACCAAACACGAGGTGTCACTAGAGCAGTCTGACATCTGTGCAGTGAGAGTCGCCACAGCACAGAACAACTATCAGCTCAGTCCAACCCCTGAAGCCATGAACACAAACCCCCACGCTGAAGGAAAGGAGGATTTGCCTTCAAACAAAAATAGTATTTATTAAATCAATTAAAAAAACAAAAACAAAAAAATGCTTGCATCCCTAATATAAAAATTTTTTAAAGAAAACAAATAAGAGCAAAAAAGAGATTATAGGTTAGTTCCCCCATATCATATATAAAAATATTTTATAAGGAGAAAAATAAAGCAATAAAAAATCTTACCTATGGAGATGTAAATAATGTCTTATACAACATACCCTCACTGTATCACTGTGGTATGATACTAATTTCTCTATCTAAAAATAAAGATCCTGGGGCTTCAAAAAAAAAAGGATTTACCTTAGTCCCAGCTGTCTCTGGGCTTCCCAGGTGGCTCAGTGGTGCAGAATCAGACTGCCAATGCAGGAGACACAGGAGACTCAGGTTCCGTCCGTCTTTCCGTGGAAAGATTCCCTGAGTGGAAAGATTCTCTGGAGGAGGGCATGGCTACCCACTCCAGTATTCTTGCCTGGGAAATCCCATGGACACAGGAGCCTGGGGGGATAGAGTTCACAGGATTGCAAACAGTCAGGCACAACTGAGCACACATGCATCAGCTTATTCGACATGTCATACACACACACACACACACACACACACACACACACACGAGCCTTTTCTCTGTTACACTTTTCATACTTATGCCATGTTACCTATGAAATAGATTGTTACTTTTATCTTATCAAGACCTTAGATGCTAGAACATCTTAAAGCTTAAAGCTAATAGAATTTCTTTTGACTTTTTTTCTAGAATATTTAAATAATAAGTTTGTAGTTCTGACTTTAAATGAATTCTTATATATAATCTATGGTAAACAGGCTTTTTCTTTGTTCAAATATAACATTGTTTTTTAAAATAATAAGTATTTTTAGTATTAAATTAGCCTTAAACATTAATAAGATCTTTCTCAATAATTTACATGATGACAAACTTTTTGAATTTTAGATAACATAAAACCAGTTCTTAAAATTACAGTAAAATCAGCTTTAAAAAGACAGTGTTCTAAAAGTTTAATATGGTAGAATATTCAAAGGAAGGGCTTCACAGTTGGTGCTAGTGGTAAAGAATCTGCCTGCCAATCCAGGAGACTCCAGAGACACAGTTTCTATCCTTGGATCAGGAAGATCCCCTGAAGTAGGAAATGGTAACTCGTTCCAACATTCTTGCCTGGAAAATTCCACGGACAGAGGAACCTGGTGAGCTACAGTCCATGGGGCCTCAGAGAGTTGGACACAACTGAGTGACTAAGCCCACGTGTGCATGCATACACACACACACACACACACACACACATGCACACATGTTCATAGGATGCTGTATTGGAATAAACCCAGTTTCACTTAGCTTGCAATGGAAAATTGTTTTAAATTTGGCCACAAGATGGTGACATCACAAAACAATTTCAAATAAATAAAATTCTATTCCACAGGGCTTGTGTTTCTTTCCAAGTTAAGTCTTTAAATGTAACGATTCTTGTTCAACCAGTATCTTCTCCTAAATTATTTTGTATTTCTTGATTTGTTCCATGTCTGTATTGGGGGGGGGGTTGCCCCTCATATCTACTACCTCAGAGAATATCAATTAAGTCTATTGTTTTGAAAACCATATACAATAATAGCAAAGTAATATTTCATAAATAAAAAATAATATACTGCTATTTGTATTCATTATTGTTGACTTGTTTCTTGTTTTTTAATGGTGAAGATATTTCCTGCTCCTGGATCAGTGTCAAACAATGACAGATAGAGAAAGTACTCGGGAAAATAATAAACTCAATAACAAGCTTAAATGATATTTTCGTTCATTGGGTCAGGTCCCTCTCTTCCTTCACCATCTGGATCTCCATGCACTGAAAGGCTTACCTAACCAGCAGAAGCCCCAAACAATTAAGGAACTTCTCCAAGATACACAGAAATTGAGAGAAATTCATAACAAAGCATCAGTCCCAGATGATTTGATATTCTTCACACGGCTTTTGATGGTCTTGTGTCCAAAAGGGTGTGGTTACTGGTTATCACTCTTTCATGAGACTCAGACAACTCAGGACCCTCATGCTGCAGTGTGTCTAGAAGCTGAGTGTAACATCTGAAGACAGAGTGATTTGAGGGTTTGTGGAAGCCGAGAATAAATTGTACTAGAAACTGCAGACGCTAATGGTCCAAAGGTAAACAAGACTCTGCACTGTGGGTACACATTTTAGCAACTGTCTTGCGCCATCTAAGAGTTAGCACCCGTGTGCATTCTGTGCATGTGCATGGCGGGAGAATCCCCTGGAGAAAGGGCCTGGCAACCCACTCAGTATTCTTGCCTGGAGAATCCCATGGACAGAGGAGCCTGGTGGGCTACCATCCATGGAGCTGCAAAGAGACAGGATTGGACGACTAACTTCTACTTTCAAATCATTTGTTATATGGATTTTCTAGGTGCAAGACATTTTACTGCTATCCGGAGAAAATTATCTCAGAAATCTAAAAATTTTCAACGTGAAATTAGGATGGGTACACCCTTTAGATTTATAACCACACGTGTTAGTCCCATCTTGGTTTATTCATTCATCATAAGATTGATTTTCTTGGTCCCATGTAACCAGGACATCTTTTTCATGGAGGACCCCACCCCCTTCCTTCTGTACAGCAAACAGTTTTTCTCTAATCCTGCATCTCATCCTTCACATCCTTTTGCTTTTGTATATTGACAAAAGACCTCATAAAGGAAAAAGAAAGATGGATGGAAGATAGATTATCTGAGTCCTTCCATATTTCCAAAATGACCTTTTCTACCGTCAGAAGATGCTGATAGTTTCACTTGGTACAGAATCAAAGTGGAAAATGATTTCCTTTAAACTTTAAAAGCATAGCTCCATTCTAGACAAAGTGTGTTAAAGAGAAATCTGTTGCTGATATGAACTTCATTTATTTCTAGATGACCTGTTTTATTTGTGCCTGTTTGTTTTTCTTTGTTTCTCTGGGAGCTTTTAGGTTGTTATTTTTATGATTCAGGCCCTAAATCTCAAGGCATGTCTGGGTGTATGTGGCAGCAGCCCTGGATTATGCCCATTAAGTATCTCCAGCTCTCTCTTCTGAGCCCTTGAGGCAGGTTGAACCACGTGACCAGCAATGCACAGTAAGGGTGAGGGAATGTGTTCTTAGTCTTTCTACATCTCCACAGACATGGGAGCAATCTAACCTAAAGCGAGAAAGCTGGCATGCTGCAGTCCGTGGGGTCTCAAAGAGTCGACACAACTGAGCAACTGAACTGAACTGAACTGATAATAGGGAGAAGATTTGTTTTTAATTTTCAAAACAAAATTTTGCTGAGAGAAGAAACCTCATCCCTTAAGGAAATTGAAGGAACAAACACCCCCATAATGAATGCGTCTACCAGAAGTCTGTTTCCTATGAAAAACAAGTTTAATGGCAATAGATGAAATGTCAAAACCAATGGGGAAAACATGTATTCATAGGCATATGTATTTTTTTAATCAATGAAATACACAAATGTAAAGACTAAACATTTTTGGTATTTTATTCCTCTTCCTCCATATAAAAAGTCAGATGGAGACAGTATCAGAAAAATCCAGGGAAATGAAACTGTGGTACAGTGTTATCCTTTGTTTCACATATTTATTCAAAGTATTCAGAGAGACTATTTCACTGAAGATGTAATGAAAGAAAGAAAGTAGAAAAGGTCATGATATTTTTCAACAGGACTTTGAGGATACATAAAAAACTTGATCCATGAAGTTTTAATGGGCATAAAATGGGTTACTATTTATGACTGATACAGAAACTATTAGCAACAATTTCACCTTCAGAACTTTAGTTCAGTGGCTTTCTATGAGGTTTTTGTCTATATGGAATTCTGCTAAAAGATAGTACAAGCCAATGGATATTTATCTGCAAGTACAACACCCAGACTTTTTTTTTTTTTTCTGGAATTGGATATGTGCTTTCAGGATCTTTGACCTCAAACATCTACACCGCATCTTTCAGCATTAGATACAAACATTTAGAAGATCTGCATGTAGGGCTAGGTCTTCAGAGTTTATGATTCTCACACAGAATATCATTCTTTAATTTATGTAAACTTAAATTATTTTTCCATCTTTTATAATAGCCTTATTACCCCCATTATTTTTTTTCTATTGAGATGATTATATTCTGGAAACTTTGTTCAAGGTGGTAAGGACTCTTGTTCTGAATAAAGAATAATTGACTCTATCACACAAATTCTTGGCTCTCATGATTATCTGTGTTCCCTCTATGAAATTCAAACTATACCATCATTATGAGATTCAAATTTGATTCCATCCTGATTTTAATATCAAAATAAAAACATATATATAAAGATTTAAAGATGATTTGAATATCTGAAGTTATTGATTCCTTACTGATATTTTTTATGTGTGTATAGTTTTGAGAATTACTTGGATGGACTTAAAGAAAGTAAATTCATATCAAGAAGTATTAAATGAAAAAAAAAGAAGTATTAAATGATTACACAAAGCATAAGAGTTACTTTGTGGGAATGCAATAGTGAAAAATAAATGATTTGTTATGACTTTGCATATGAACAACTTTCTCTTACTAAACTTACTTCCCAATTTCATCATGTGGGTACCAAGGCCAGTAGTTTCTAGCCCTCAAAGCCTTGGACAAAACCTAACAGTTGGTAGGAAATGGGCACAGAAACAATTGCCATGTTACAAGATTCAGGAGCTGGTGCTGGATGACAAATCACCTCTGCACACAGCCAAAATTTCCCAACTCTTAGCTTCATCTGCATGCCCAGCACAAAGTAGCTGCCTCTGTTAAGTGGGTGCAGTAATCCGAACCAGGACATAAGATGTGGCAATTACAACACAGGCAAATCTACAGAAGCGATCATTATTGTGTACACAGAACACATTCCTTACCTTTGATCATCATCTGTATCCTGCTTATTCTGTGATGATATTGGGAGAGGTGCAAAGAAACAATAGATTTTGGACTCAGATGGATATTGTCTTTTATCCATGATACAAAAAGAAATTAAATTACTTCACCAAGTTCCTTCATCTGAGTTAAATTCACCCATTCCAGTCCATTTTAGTTTGCTGATTCCTAGGATATCAACATTCACTCTTGCCATCTCCTATTTGACAACTTCCAATTTGCCTTTATTCATGGACCTAACATTCCAGGTTCCTAAGCAATATTGCTCTTTACAGCATCAGACCTTGCTTCTATCACCAGTCACATCCACAAATGGGTAATGTTTTTGCTTTGGCTCCACCACTTCATTCTCTCTGGAGTTATTTTTCCACTGATCTCCAGTAGCATATTGGGCACCTACCGACCTGGGGAGATCCTCTTTCAGTATCCTATCATTTTGCTTTTTCATACTGTTTATGGAGTTCTCAAGGCAAGAATACTGAAGTGGTTTACCATTCCAATCTCCAGTGGAGCACATTCTGTCAGACCTCTCCACCATGACCCAACTGTCTTGGGTGGCCCCACATGGCATGGCTTAGTTTCATTGAGTTAGACAAAGCTGTGGTGTACTACTGTGGGCAGGAATCCCTTAGAAGAAATGGAGTAGCCATCGTGGTCAACAAAAGAGTCTGAAATGCAGTACTTGGATGCAATCTCAAAATGACAGAATGATCTCTGTTCCTTTCCAAGGCAAACCATTCAATATCATGGTAATCCAAGTCTATGCCCCAACCAGTAATGCTGAAGAAGCTGAAGTTGAATGGTTCTGTGAAGACCTACAAGACCTTTTAGAACTAACACCCAAAAAAGATGTCTTTTTCATAATAGGAAGTCAAAAAACACCTGGAGTAACAGGCAAATTTGGCCTTGGAATATGTAATGAAGCAAGGCAAAGGCTAATGGAGTTTTGCCAAAAGAATGCACTGGTCATAGCAAACACCCTCTTCCAACAACACAAGAGAAGACTCTACACATGGATATCACCAGATGGTCAATACCGAAATCAGATTGATTATATTCTTTGCAGCCAAAGATGGAGAAGCTCTATACAGTCAGCAAAAACAAGACAGGGAGCTGACTGTGGCTCAGATCATAATTCCTTTTTGCCAAATTCAGACTTAAATTGAAGAAAGTAGGGAAAACCACTAGACCATTCAGATATGACCTAAATCAAATCCCTTATGACTATACGGTGGAATTGAGAAATAGATTTAAGGGACTAGATCTGATAAACAGAGTGCTTGATGAACTATGGGTGGAGGTTCATGACATTGTACAGGAGATAGGGATCAAGACCATCCCCATGGAAAAGAAATGCAAAAAGGCAAAATGGTTGTCTGAGAAGGCCTTACAAATAGCTGTGAAATGAAGAGAAGCAAAAAGCAAAGGGAAAAGCAAAGATATTCCCATTTGAATGCAGAGTTCCAAAGAATAGCCAGAAGAGATAAGAAAGCCTTCCTCAGCGATCAATGCAAAGAAATAGAGGAAAACAACAGAATGGGAAAGACTAGAGATCTCTTTGAGAAAATAAGAGATACCAAGGGAACATTTCATGCAAAGATGGGCTTGATAAAGGACAGAAATAGTATGGATCTAACAAAAGCAGAAGATATTAAGAAGAGGTGGCAAGAATACGCAGAAAAACTGTACAAAAAAGATCTTCATGACCCAGATAATCACGATGGTGTGATCCCTCACCTAGAGCCAGACATCCTGGAATATGAAGACAAGTGGGCCTTAGGAAGCATCTCTATGAACAAAGCTAGTGGAGGTGATGGAATTCCAGTTGAGCTATTTCAAATCCTGAAAGATAATGCTGTGAAAATGCTGCACTCAATGTGCCAGCAAATTTGGAAAATTCAGCAGTGGCCACAGGACTGGAAAAGGTCAGTTTTCATTCCAATCCCAAAGAAAGGCAATCCCAAAGAATGTTCAAACTACCGCACAATTGCATTCATCTCACATGCTAGTAAAGTAATGCTCAAAATTCTCCAAGTCAGGCTTCAGCAATATGTGAACTGTGAACTTCCAGATGTTCTAGCTGGTTTTAGAAAAGGCAGAGGAACCAGAGATCAAATTGTCAACATCCGCTGCATCATCAAAAAAGCAAGCGAGTTCCAGAAAAAAACATCTATTTCTTCTTTATTGGCTATGCCAAAGCCTTTGACTGTGTGGATCACAATAAACTGTGGAAAATTCTCAAAGAGATGGGAATACCAGACCACCTGACCTGTCTCTTGAGAAACCTATATGCAGATCAGGAAGCAGACCGGTTCCAAAGAGGAAAGGGAGTACGTTAAGGCTGTATATTGTCACCCTGCTTATTTAACTTCTATGCAGAGTACATCATGAGAAACGCTGGGCTGGAAGAAACACAAGCTAGAATCAAGATTGCCAGGAGAAATATCAATAACCTCAGATATGCAGATGACACCACTCTTATGGCAGAAAGTGAAAAGGAGGAACTAAAAAGCCTCTTGATGAAAGTGAAAGCGGAGAGTGAAAAGTTGGCTTAAAGCTCAACATTCAGAAAACTAAGATCATGGCATCTGGTCCCATCACTTCATGGGAAATAGACAGGGAGACAGTGGAAGCAGTGTCAGACTTTATTTTTGGGGGGCTCCAAAATCACTGCAGGTGGTGATTGCAGCCATGAAATTAAAAGACGCTTACTCCTTGGAAGGAAAGTTATGACCAACCTAGACAGCATATTAAAAAGCAGAGACATTACTTTGCCAACAAAGGTCTGTCTAGTCAAGGTTATGGTTTTTCCAGTGGTCATGTATGGATGTGAGAGTTGGACTGTGAAGAAAGCTGAGTGCCGAAAAATTGATTCTTTCGAACTGTGGTGTTGGAGAAGACTCTTGAGAGTCCTGTTGGACTGCAAGGAGATCCAACCATTGCATCCTAAAGGAGATCAGTCCTGGGTGCTCACTGGAAGGACTGCTGCTGAGGCTGAAACTCCAATGCTTTGGCCACCTCATGCAAAGATTCGACTCATTGGAAAAGACCTTGATGCTGGGAGGGATTGGGGGAAGGAGGAGAAGGGGACGACAGAGGATGAGATGGCTGGATGGCACCACCGACTCGATGGATATGAGTTTGAGTTATCCCCAGGAGTTGGTGATGGACAAGGAGGTCTGGCGTGCTGCAATTCATGGGGTCACAAAGAGTTGGACACGGCTGAGTGACTGAAATGAACTGGAATAAAGTTCCTTCAAGTTAGGTGAATTTATTATTTGTTTAGTGGCTATTTTATATCAAAAGGTAAGTAAAAGGAGGGTTTGAGGAATATTGAAAAATGTCAGGGAAGTTTTATTCTGTTAATACAGAAAAATCTCTGTTAAATTCAAATAATTATGAAGCAGACAGATCCTGCTATATTGGATAGTTTCTATTTAAGAAAAAGTTTACAAATATTAATAGTGACAATTCTAAAATGCTAAGCTTTTGTTCTTGCATTTTCTTAATAATGCACATTTAATAACATATTTACAAGACATTGTTTTGTTGACCAAAACTGAAAAGGGGAAATGAGGCAAACCCAGAATTGCCAAAAGATAAGTTTATGACAACGGCAACCTAGAGGGGGGAGATGGGGGGGAGGGAGGACCAAGAGGGATGGAACATATGCATGTGCTGTGCTCTGCTCTGCCACCCAGCCCTGTCTGACTGTTTGTGACCCCATGGACTGTAGCCTGCCAGTCTCCTCTGTCCGTGGGGATTCTCCAGGCAAGAACACTGGAGTGGATAACCAATCCCTTCTCCAGGGGATCTTCCTGACCCAGGAATCAAACCGGGGGCTGTTGCATTGCAGGTGGATTCTTTACCAGCTGAGCTACAAGGGAAATCTGGAACATATGTAGAACTGTAGCTGATTCATGTTGATGCATGGCAGAAACCAACACAATATTATAAAGCAATTATCCTTCAATTAAAAATAAATAATTTTTTAAAAGATGAGTTTATTCAGGAATAACAGAGGAATTGCAACTTGGGACATGAAATCAATAGCAAATAACAAGCAAGTCTGTTTAGGGCTTGAAGTTAACTGTATTTATGGGCAGAAACATAAAGAAGGAGAGTTCGGTTAGAATTTTTTTTAATGGAAAACCAGTGGAGACCAGCCTTGCTATTTCCCTACTCAGACAAAACCAGCCTCACCAGACAAACAAATTCAGTTCAGCTTATTTGTTGAGACCAACCTGACCTGCGTTGGTCATTTTTTGTTCATCGCTCTGGAAACCATTAAGGAAATTTCCTAAGGTTGGTACAAGGCAACACCTGACCCACTCTCTCTCACTGAAGAAATACCAGTATTACTAGTTTTATGTAAATCACATATTTACAGCAAATCATTTCTCATTTCTTAAGTTTTTGTCTTCCTGAGGACATATGTTTGAGATTTTTCCATTTTGCATTCTCTGGCTCCATTTTATATTGAAATTTTTACAGTATCAATATTTCAGCAAACTCAAGGGGAAAAAATGATAGAATGACCTGAAAATGGCAAAATAAAATTATTTTATTAAGTGATTTTAAACTTATAGTATCATCTAGTAAGTTCTTCCCAGGTTGTAAAGTAACCCCCTGCTCGTAGGAGACTTAAGAGATGCGGGTTTGATCCCTGGACCAGGAATATCCACTGCAGGAGTGCATGGCAACTCACTCCAGTATCCTTGACTGGAGAATCCCATGGACAGAGGAGCCTGGTGAGCTACAGTCCACAGGGTCACAAAGAGTCAGACATGCCTGAGTGAGCACAAGTGAAAAACAAGGATTGCCCACAGTCACTTGGAGGAGGCTGAGCACTTCAAAATAAAAGACTTGTCTCCTTTAGTTAGAGATAATAAATCAAACACAGCTATTTAATTATTTTTAGCAACATGTTTTTTGGTGAAAACGTTAGTCATTTTATAGTCAAATCATAGTGTGCTTTTTGCAAAAACATTAAAAGTCAAATTAATTTCATTAAAAAGTGATCATAAGATAGTCTCTTTTCAAAATTAAATCATTTGTGGCTTAGTTGGCCCCAAACCTCTAAAATTGAAGCGTTTTTCAAGTGGTGCTTTTCTCAATATTTTTTGTCTGTTTGAATAGTTAACTAAAGTAATAAATATTTCCATTATATTTATACTACTGGAAATAATATAAATCAATAATTGTATTTACAAATCTCAACTTGAGTGCTTACCTTAGGTTTAGTAACAAGAGGATCTCACAGGCCCAATCTTTTGTTAAGTTGAGAATATTCCAAGACATCCTCAAGTTTTCTTATTCTATCTAAGTATTAACAACATATAAATCAAGGAATGACAGTCTGTAAATTCAGGAACTTTTCCTTTTGGAATTGTATTTAATTTTAAAGTGCAAAACTATCTAGTCTGTTAGTGCATGAAATTAAACCTATTTGTATGGATAGAAAAAGGAAAAATGTGTCTGTGAGTACAATTCTGTATTTCTTTGAAATGTGACTAAATTATAGTGCAATTTCTTAGATTTCTGCTATTACTTAAGAAGACAGATATTTTAACTCTATTGCAACATTTTTATTAATAGATATAAACAGTAGAATGAAATTTTATTGAGTACTAAGATAGTATATAATCTTTAATTACAAGCCAAATATTTATTTTCAGAACCATTTGGTATAATCTCTTATTGATCCACCGCAGTTAAAGCTGACCTGTTCCTTCAAATAACATAGACTGGAGAACAATCCTATAAAATGATCAGAGATCAAAATGAAATAATAGTTGTCTAATGCTCCACAGAGTAAGTGTTGTCTATCTTAAAAATATCCCAGCAGGTATTATTTAATTGGCTGATTTTTCCCAAAATCTGTCCTTCAAATTCCAGGCCTTGGAATTTGATATCACCATTATCTCAAATTTATTCAGATGGAGACTTATGTATTATTCTCAGCCAGGATCTAATCTGAAGAACTGCACAGTGATTTGGACAAAGAACATTACAGATAAACATTAACTGTATCAGAACCTTGGAGTAATGACATTGATTAGTGCTAAGTAAAGAGGGCTTGAAAATAATACAGCAATAAGAGATATAAGGAGCATGCATTATCTTAAGAGCTGAGATTGAGCATCCAGGAAAAGACCCCAGGACTGAAACCAGGCTGTTGGCATCGCTATGTTTCACAGAATTGCAGAAAATTCTATGGTACTCCTTTGCTGAACACCTCAGGACAGTCTTCAAGGGGGAGCGTACCATTGGAGGCACTTGATTACACAACCATCCTGGGAGTGCTAAAGGAATCTCCTGGCCATTGGATGTGTTGACCACCATAAATTTTAGGAGACATTCTGTGAACAAGCCACTCACACTGCAGGGTCATCGGGAGTCTGGTTCTGTGACAGTTGCACAGGCTGCAAAGTTGGTCCTGTAGAAGAAAAGAGCAGGCTTTTCTTTGTTTTGCTGTTCTTACTAACATTTCCCAGGCTTCCCAGGTGGAACAGTGGTAAAGAATCCACTTGCCAGTGCAGGAGATTCAGGAGATGCAGGTTCGGTCCCTGGATTGGGAAGATCCCCTGGAGGAGGAAATGGAAACTCACTCCAATAGTCTTGTCTTGGAAATCCCATGGGTAGAGAAGCCTGGCGGGCTATAGTCTGTGTGGTCACAAAGAGTCACACACGACTGAGCATGCATGCACATTGGTATTTCCAAATATCCAAAGCAATTGGAGGCAAAAAGAAAACCCAGAGAACTCATCACCATGCTGCTCATCAAGCCCTAGTTCCCTAGTACATCTTCCTTCTTCTCTTTAGCCTTCTTATGCTGGATTGATATGTAATATTTGTCATTCAACCGAGCTTAGATCTGCTTGCTTGAGGCAGAGCAAAGCCATCCATGGACACCAGGCAGTAGTGAAGGAAAGTACAGTCTTTGTTGCCAGGCACCAAGTAAGGAGAACAGTCAGCAAGTGTTCAATAAACCCAAACTTGTCAGTGGCTTTCAAGGAAGGGTTTTTAAAGGCAAGGAAAAGGAGTCATATGCAATTAGCTCATGTACATCCTTCTGGTTGGTTGGGGGTGAGGTAACAGGATGGTTTTTCAGGAATCTCAAGTATTAATTTTCTGGTTTCCACTGGTCTGGGGTCTATGTGCTGGTGGTCAGCATGTAGTCAACTTCTTCCCTTTTGGGGGTTTCAGTATCTGCAAAACAACTCCAAGGTATGGCTCAGAATATGACTAAGAGCTCTTGAGAAACTAAGTGTCATTGATTCTGTTTTTTGGCTAAGTTAACACTACTTTGTCTTGCTTGACTGTTTTCCTAGAACATGGGGGATGGTGTGTCTGTCCCTGGGAAGGCCCAGAGGGTCCTGCTCAGTTTCATGTCTAGGGTTTTCAGCTGTACTTAGGAGTAATGGGGAGAAAAGTTCCTACTCCATTTCCCTGACCAAAAGTCTAGCTTTGCATTTAAAGCTGGTTTTCTGTAAGCACTGTTTTTCTGGCCTTTAAATTACTCTTTTGAGACATTATTCTCTAGTTATTAAAAGAAAACTCTTTTTTTCTCTT
The DNA here is from genome assembly GCF_023699985.2 of Odocoileus virginianus. Classification (NCBI taxonomy): domain Eukaryota; kingdom Metazoa; phylum Chordata; class Mammalia; order Artiodactyla; family Cervidae; genus Odocoileus; species Odocoileus virginianus. Next base: position 45,038 of record NW_027224288.1, read on the forward strand.
CTGACACCTACATTGGTGTTTCTTTTTGATTTTTTTCCTTTCCTCTTTTTTTTGCCTTCTTTTTCTCTCTCTTCGTCTTTCCCCTTCTACTTTTCCCTCCCTTCCCTTTGCTCACTTCTTCTTCTGTCTCTCTGGCTTCCCTGTTCTTCTTTCCTTAAGTAATTGAACAACTGTTTATTTATCACTAACTTTTTCAGTGATATCACCTTCATGTTTATATTGGTTTTGAAATATTAAAGTGACAGGTAAAAATACAATTGTGGCCAAAGAAAATATAATTTGTCTACACAACCCAAGTTTTGCCAAAATAAATGTTTTCATTGTCAGAAATAAGTTTATTATTTATTTTAAAGCAATGTAACTGGTAGCAAAATGGTACATAGACAATAAACAGAACCAAATCCCATAGGGTTACAAGAACTAATATTGACTTAATATTTATTTTCATGTGCAAATGTAAGTAATTTAAAAAGGCAACCATTTGTTAAAAGGCTTTTATAAGTGTGTTTTTATTTTTTAAATAACAGAAAGACTAATAAACTATCATCATTATAGCAAGCTGATCTGAATTGTGCTAAATATTAAATTTGGACTAATGTTCATAGTCAAAAATAATTATTTTAAAATTTATGAAACATTTTTTTTTTTATTTTCATAGGAAATATAGTCAGGTCCTACATAGCGTAAAATCCTAGTCTTGGCAACTGTCATAATGCAAAAATACTCAATTTGAGATATTGGAGGAAATAGAAGATTTCATAAGACCTTACATTTATTCCTAAACACAACTGTAATAGGTAAAGACATGGCAACTCAAAGAAACATCATACTTAAATTTCAATGTGGAAATATGAAACAAGTTCATTAAATTTATTGTTGTTCTCCATTACATATATTAATTCAATTCTGCCTTCAGTTTGAAAAATTTCTATGTGAATATGCTTGTTAAATATATTTCACCTGTGTTTATAGCATATACACATGTACAAGCATACCATCTTTGTTTTAAGCTGTGTTTCTATTTCCTTGTTTGGTTAAAGAGAATTAAATATAGGGTCTCCCTATTTTAGGGGAAATTCTTGGTGTTCATGTTGTTCTAAAATGAGAGTAATGTAAAACACTAAACAAAAACAACAATAGGCATTTCATATACTCAAAGCCAAATTATACAACAGCTGTAATCTATAGTTTCACATTTTATACTTTATATTTTATATTCACAGAATTATGAAGGAATATTAGATTTTATTTATTTGTTACCTTTAATCCTGTTTTCTTTTTAATTTACCTGCTTCTTTGTGTAAAGAAATGATGCCACATCTCTTTCTAGTTTTAAATGTTCTACTTTCTGTTGAATTAAAATTCAAAGCAAAATTCAGAAAAAAAATTGAAACAAAAATATCTTTTAAAATTTGTCAGTATCTCTTTCATGGGAATGACAGCACATTTCAATTACCTTTTGAACTAAGCTCTGTGTTTTTCAACCTGTTTCTGAAGGGGATTAATGCAATACAGGTAAGAGCACTGGAGTGACCAAGGGTCAACTTTTCTTTTATGACAGTCAAATTCTGTATGGTCTGCATTAAATTTAAATGGCAAAAACTACCTTTGCTTTTTGGCCACACCACACAGCTTGCAGGATCTTAGTTCTCTGACCAGAAATAGAACCCAGGCCCTTGGCAGTGAAAGCACAGAGTCCTAACCACTAGACCACCAGGGAATTCCCCCAAGCTACCTATTTTTATTTGTATGTTTTCTGTACAATGTCAAAGTACAGTTAAATTAGATAAAAATTTTGATATGGCATTTTTTGGAATATGATTACTTCAATGCTAAAGGCATAAAGGAGGACTTCTAATGTCTTGAAATTCTTTGTATTCTACAAAAAGCATAATTATGCTTCTTTTAAAGTATCCTTCTAATGAAATATACTATATAGATATATAAAAATTGTTAGAGTTCAAGATTTTAATGAAAATCATTACTTAATATTTGTTTCAATTCTTGGAGTGAATTTAAGTCGACAAATGTGTTTCAAGTATTTTCCCTATGTTAGGTATTCTCTTAGGAGAACAATATGTTAGAAGAACAATAAATATTTGCTTTTATACTTTTCTTGGCATACAATGTGTGCCAAACATAAAGTTAGGGAAAATTTCATGTAGTCAATATTTATTATTGTTTGTTTTGATTTCTTCAGAGTAATAAAACATGCTATCAACATGGCAAATTCTAAAATGGATATCATATCATATGAAAAGGCAACAAAAAGGTTAAAATGACTGAGGGATTCATATTCTAAAGCAAACTATGATTCTTACACAGAAGTCAGCCACATAGATGTGTTTATCTGTGTAGAGAAGACTAGACACAGTATGATAAGCTGTTTTTATGGAACAGCAATGTAATAGGACACATTTAATTTTAGGAGGAGCAACCATCTTCTATGTCCATTGGGATGCACCAAATATAGTTAGATTTCTAGTTTACTTTCATAAAGCCTCAATACTTTAAAAAAAAAATTGGCTTCTACAGTTTGCATCATTGTCAAACAAGGAAACATCAGGTTTAAATTTTTGTGTTCTGACTTAGGTTTTCAAGACCATTCCATTGATATCTTTCAAATATTAATAGGAGGAGTACCAACAAGCAGTACTTCAAGTTTCAAAACACGCTATACTTCCAGGAGAATAGATTTTTTTTTTTAATATGGGAGAAGTGGATATATTCCAATCTAGTTTATTTCATGCCAGCAATGCTTTTTCTTTTCTAAGATCTAAAGTTGTTTCAAGCAACATCCTTGGAGGGGAAAAAAAAAAAACCAGTTTATTATTTTCTTTTTATCAAAGCTGAGTTTCCTCTCGAGAGTCCTGAACCATGGTGTTGCAGATGCTGTTTTTTCGACTGGGTTCACTGTTGGGCAGGTAAGCCAGTGGATCCGGTCGGATTAAGTATCTAATAAAAGAAAACAAAGTAAATGACTGCAGTAACAACTAAAGGCAAAGCTCATCCATCCTGACACTTTAGATTGTTACTTCAAGTTTATTTGTTTAGTGTTAATGGTTATCAGAACTTGTCTCCATATATGTCTCTCTAATGTTGGTGAAAGGACTTGCTGTTTATTTGGTCTGTAACATTTTGCAGGGCTGGTATTAATTCTATACCTAAAAACGTTGTGAAGATGAATATGGATGAATGATGAATCATTATCGTTCAGTTGCAATCCATCACCACGTTCACCTTATCAAACACTTATGTTTTATTCTAGTATTTTGTTGATCTATTATTCTTGTTTTTTCTTTTGAACTTTTTATTTTGTATTGGAGTATAGTCGATTAACAATGTTGTGATAGTTTCAAGTGAACAGCAAAGGGACTCAGTCATACATGTACATATATCTATTCTCCCCAAACCCAGCTGCCACTGAGGCTGTCATATAACATTGAGCAGAGTTCCATTTGCTATACAATAGGTCCTTGTCGGTCATCCATTTTAAATACATCAATTTATTATTCTTTACTTTGGCTATTTTTCTATCAAGGAGACCTAAATACTAGCCATGATTATATCACTTGATTGTTCTTAGTTTTATCATTCATAACTATTAATAATTTGATCAAATTATTTCTATAGTCTTTTAATTTAAATATTCTGTGACTCTAAAAAAATTAATGATTTCCAAAATGCCATGAAGAACATTATGCATAAATAACATTTTAAATGAATTGACCTAAAATTCAGGCTATGCTATATTAAGCAACTGGACAAAAAAATTATCCTTAATTCACTCTATTAATAAATAGGTAAGTGTTCATCTGCCAAACTCACACATTTCCATGTTAGAACTTGTTTCAAGAAGCATGGTTTACTTCAGACTGCCTAATGATATGAGTGTCTTGAGCTTCTCTAGACTACAAGCTAGGATCTGGGGATATGAAAAGCCACACTCTCTGACCCCTGCAGAGGATTTAATTTATGAAGCAGATAAAAGGATGAAAGAGAAATTCCAAACACCACAGAAAGATGAAAAGAACAACAGACAATGAGGGAATGTTTTATTGAGGGGTTTAGGTTGATGTCTCTCCAGGTAGAAGTGGAGTGGAAATGGGACTGAGAAAAAAGTTCTATCTCAAGGATGACCTTGGCATGTTCAGAAAATGAGTTTGACTTCAGAGGAATGGTTAGATCAGGAAAGGACAGGAGATGAATTCATGAAAGAACCTAGAAAGATGCTAACGAAGGACTTTCAGCTTCAGGATAAGTTTCCATTCCTGTTCTAGAGGCAGTGGGAAGCCATGAGCACTTGGAAGTGAGAGGTGGAAAGTGAATACATGTAACAGAGCTCCTAAAATGTCTTGTTCAGATGCAAATGCAATGGGTATTTCATCACTTTGTAATAATGTTAGGAGTTACACAAATAAATGCAGGAACTAACTCAAAAGTGGAAACGATAATGAAGATTCGTACTTAAAGACCAAAAGGAAGATATTCATAAATATGTCTGAATTAAAGGACATATTTATGAATACTGGGTCATAGATGTTCTGTTTTATTAACAAAGGCCAAAACCTTTGACTGTGTGGATCACAACAAACAGAAAATTCTTAAAGAGATGGGAATACCAGACCACCTGACCTGTCTTCTGAGAAATCTGTATGCAGGTCAAGAAGCAACAGTTAGAAACAAGACATGGAACAATGGACTGGTTCCAAATTGGGAAAGGAGTACATCAAGGCTGCATATTGTCACCCTGCTTATTTAACTTCTATGCAGAGTACATCATGTGAAATGCCAGACTGGATGAAGCACAAGCTGGAATCAAGATTGCCAAGAGAAATGTCAACAACCTCAGATATGCAGATGACACCACCCTTATGGCAGAAAGCAAAGAGGAATTTAAAAACCTCTTGATGAAGGTGAAAGAGGAGAGTGAAAAAGCTGGCTTAAAATTCAACATTTAAAAAACTAAGATCATGGCATCCAGTCCCATCACTTCATGGCAAATAGATGGGGAAAAAATGGAAACAGTGACAGGCTTTATTTTCTTGGGCTCCAAAATCACTGCAGATGGTGACTGCAGCCATGAAATTAAAAGACACTTGCTCCTTGGAAGAAAAGCTATGACCAACTTAGACAGCATATTAAAAAGCAGAGACATTACTTTGCCAACAAAGGTCTGTATAGTCAAAGCTATGGTTTTTCCAGTAGTCATGTATGGATGTGAGATTTGGACCAAGTCGCTATGGAGAACAGTGTGGAGATTTCTTAAAAAACTGGAAATAGAACTGCCATATGACCCAGCAATCCCACTTCTGGGCATACACACTGAGGAAACCAGATCTGAAAGAGACGCGTGCACCCCAATGTTCATCGCAGCACTGTTTATAATAGCCAGGACATGGAGGCCACCTAGATGCCCATCAGCAGACGAATGGATAAGGAAGCTGTGGTACATATACACCATGGAATATTACTCAGCCATTAAAAAGAATTCATTTGAATCAGTTCTAATGAGATGGATGAAACTGGAGCCCATCATACAGAGTGAAGTAAGCTAGAAAGATAAAGACTAATACAGTATACTAACGCATATATATGGAATTTAGAAAGATGGTAATGATAACCCTATATGCAAAACAGAAAAAAAGACACAGATGTACAGAACAGACTTTTGGACTCTGTGGGAGAAGGCGAGGGTGGGATGTTTCAAGAGAACAGCATCGAAACATGTATATTATCTAGGGTGAAACAGATCACCAGCCCAGGTGGGATGCATGAGACAAGTGCTCGGGGCTGGTGCACTGGGAAGACCCAGAGGGATCGGGTAGAGAGGGAGGTGGGAGGGGGGATTGGGATGGGGAATACATGTAAATCCATGGCTGATTCATGTCAATGTATGACAAACCCACTACAATATTGTAAAGTAATTAGCCTCCAACTAATAAAAATAAATGGGTAAAAAAAAAAAAAAAGAAGGTTGAGCATTGAAGAATTGATGCTTTTGAACTGTGGTGTTGGAGAAGACTCTCAAAAGTCCCTTGGGCTGGAAGGGGATCAAACCAGTCAATCCTAGAGGAAATCAGTCCTGAGTATTCATTGAAAGGACTGATGCTGAAGCTGAAGCTCCAATACTTTGGCCACCTGTTGCGAAGAACTGACTCATTGGAAAAGACCCTGATACCAGGAAAGATTGAAGGCAGGAGGAGAAGGGGATGACAGAAGATGAGATGGTTGGATGGCATCACCAACTCAATGGACATGAGCTTGAGCAAGTTCTAGGAGTTGGCGATGGACAGGAAAGCCTGGCATGTTGCAGTCCACAGGGTTGCAAAGAGTTGGGCAGGACTGAGCAACTGAACTGAACTGATGTGCTTTAATAAAAATGAGAAGAGCAATTTAAAGCACTGTAGTCTATTTTGTTCCATCAAATGAAAGTTGAAATTGGCGTCCTTGGATCTAATGACTGATTTTTGTTATCCATGTGCCTGCTTTATAATTACTATGAATATCGATAGCATGGTAGATCAATGAAGAAAACTAATAGTGCCCATTAAACTTTTTATCGCCATATCATCTAGTGATTTATGGTTCTTTGAATCAACTTAATGTTGTGCCTTCAATTAAAATGAACTTTTGAATGCGGTTCTTTAGAAAACCATACAAAGCTTGGGTATAATCCATTATCCCCTAAATTCATTGATTCAGCTGCAAAAATCCCCTTCCATATTATAATGACTACTAAACTTATGAGTCTAATAAAAAATAAATTTCTCGAATGTGCTTTTTGTACATCTTGTCATGGTAGCTTTTTTTTTGCTCCAGTTATACTAAAATTTAATTATCTCAATGCCCAAAATACAGGACATGGCAAAAGAGTCTTTTTTGTTTTTTTTAAATAGTAGTCAACTTGATGGTTTAGCTTAAAACTAATACAAATAACAGTATCTAAAAGGCAGAAAATTCCATGCCTAGTTTTCCTGTATATACTGTAACATCCATATTTTATTTTTATGTTTGCATTTTTAAAAGTTTCAGGAATTATTTTGAGTCACAAAATCTATTTGATGGAAGGCTAGGTACATATATTCAAAAGGTTAACATGATCTTACCATTTCATGAAAAATAATCATGAAAAATAATCATATTATTCTCAAAAAACTTATGATTTGTTATGAAATAAAAATAAGATATGATTAATTTAAAGATATATATGTATAATTGAAACTTTGAAGGAGAGGCATACAAAAGTTGGGACTACAAGGGCAGACTGTATAAATAATAAAAATTGCCTGATTTTATGGGTCAAAGGAGGAAAGATATGTGTAAATACGGACACAGGTAAAACAGAGCAGATTTATCATATTTTAATTATATACAAAGTACAGCCTCCAGAATGGGCAGTTGAAAGCCAAGTACATCACAAATAAGATATTTTCATCTAACTTAAAGTGCTCTATGAATTCATCATCACCACTGGCTTACTCCTAGCCTTACATCAACAGCTGTCAAAACGATTTTTCTAAATTTTTGTTACTTTCTTGCTCATATATCCAAGTGCTCTTATTACTAGAAGATTGAGCATAAATTCTTTGTTTTCTAATCTAAGGTCCTTCCAAAGTCAGGTTTAGTATGTTTCCAATACTGCAAACAACTGACTCATTTGAAAAGACCCTGATGTTGGAAAAGACTGAAGGCAGAAGGAGAAGTGGATGACAGAGGTTGAGATGGTTGGATGGCATCACGGACTCAATGGACATGAGTTTGAGTAGGTTCCAGGAGTTAGTGATGGACAGGGAAGCCTGGCGTGCTGCAGTCCATGGGATTGCAAAGAGTTGGACACAACTGAGTGACTGGACTGAACTGAATATCATGTTTAACTAGTTATTAGCAATGCACATGCTAACAATACAAAGCTTTTACTCTGGTCACACTAGGCTCTGTAGTATTGCCAGCTGGCACACATTTATGCGATGTCCAGGTAGTGCATTTTCTCAAGCCATCTCCCTGTTCTGGAATGTTCTCTCCTCACCACCTACACAAATCCTATCTACCCTAAGAGTTAGTTCAAGTCCCCCATCTTTATAATTAGAGTAATGCACAATAATGCCTTCTTTCCTGAGTGTAGAAAAACACTATCTCATTTAATCCATGCTTAAGTCATGTGACAAAGTCATGATATATAGACCACACTTTTAAAGCAGCACTTTAACACTTTTATGAACATGCATAATATGAATTACTACCATAGACCCTTTCCTAATAAAGATTTTGACCAATTTTACCTTGGTTTTGAGAAAGTCTAAGGGATTTAGAATTAGCTAGTGTGGGATATTTTAGGTTTTCCTTTGAACTTCTTTCTTCTTTTTATTCCACAGATTTTCTATCATTTGTCTAAATGTATATATTGAAAACAAAATTCAAGCTGTCTTCTATACCTCTACCATCCTATGATGCTTTTGTATAGTATGACACAGCAATACACAATGCAGTGCACAAAATGCATTTGTTTATTGAACACCAAAATTAGACTTTGATTTTCTAAGTATTTATATCACAAGAACAATATGGTGCTATTATGGGGAAATAAAAATATAAAAATAAATAAATTTGTGGTTTTCTGAAAATACAGGCTCTATGTGAAATACATCAACTTACACAACATCATTCAGCTCCAGTCTGGTGTCTGGAGATGGGTTTATCAGGATGTAGGAGAGGGTATTTTGATGATCATTCATTTCATCTAGAAGATAAATAAATGCCAAATTAGTTATACCAGTTACAGAAAATTATGGGAATTACTGCAGAGCATCTTACCTTCAAACCACATAGCTGTCAATAATAACTTGCTATAGTTTTGCCCACGGCATGACTGTTTACATAACTTTGACTATTTTCAAATTACTGCCACTGGAAATATCTGACAGGTACTCATTTTTTGTTCCAATAGATGTTAAAAAATAAAGTATCTAATTCTGTTCACAGCAACCACAATTATAAGCTACCTTGTAAGCTATTACGCTAATACTTTTTATAAGTCTAAAAAAGTACTTTTATTACAGAACTGGCTAGACAGGATGTTTACTTGATTTTTCTATGCTTTAATAATTATAAAAAATTGTGCTTATAGATGGCCATCCCAGTCAGGAACATTCATATGGAAAATACTGCGAAAAAAATCATCTAATGACATTGTGTTTTAAAAAACACAACAGATATGTATCTAAATAGCATGAAAACCCTAAGTACATTTGACTTCCTTACATAATATGTCTGATATAAAACATGGTAGTATTCTGGAAGAATGCAGAGTCCTGTGGATCAGATTTAACTGTAAGTTTCAAGGGAAGTGTACCACTGGATCATTTGCTTTTTCTCTAAAACAATTCATATTCTAAAAATAAACACCTGTGCCCTTTAAGTTTTGTCAATTCATTCTGGAGACATCATCAGACTTCAAGTTTGGAGAGTTGACTTGGCATTGGAAAGGAAAAGAAAACAGCTTTGGGATTGAGGTTTTTTAGTTTCCAAGGCTACGAGAAGGTGTAAATACAGAGGCTCACGGACACATACTCGGTAAATATTAATCCTCCAAAGAGTAAAGTTTTTAAGCTGGAAGGGCACTGTTTAAAAGCCTGCTTGAGAGCCATAGTCCTCTCTAGCTACTTCAGTTAAGATAAGCTTCGCTCCTAAAAGTGTTATTAAATTTTCCAGTTTGATCCAAAAATCTAAAACTATATTTCATACGAATAGAGATACATCAACATGAAGATAACTGCATAAAATTAAAGATAATTTTAGGCCAATATAGATGATTCTAATAACTTTCGACACTGGAAAATATATATTATTTTCACAAAATAGTATCTACCACAATGTGCTTCTAACCAGAAACCTGTCACTGGACTGTGAAAGATAGTATTTTCAGTTATGATCTTTCAAGTTGATATGCAGATGTGACATTTTTAAGTCTATAAATAAAAATCCCCATCTTACAAGGAAGTTAAACTGCAGTATAACTGAAGCCTCCAGTAAGTTTGCCAGTAAAATTATTATAATCATAAGATTATCAAATTAATATTCAAATAAAGGAATATATTCAGTTGTATAGCCCTGGGGCAGACACAAGGAATTGTATCCTGCCATGGGGATAAGATTGCCAGGCAAAAAGAGAATGCCCTGTGAAATCTGAAATTCAGACTAAAAATTAACAAGTTTAAGCATATTTATATACCAAATATTGAATGTTACATGCTTATACTAAAAATCATTTGTTGTTTATCTGAAATTCAAATTTAACTAGGCATCCTACAATTCTTTTTGCTAAATCTTCCAGTCATACCTGGGGGTGTGTGGTTACCCCTAATTCAAAAAGCTGGGGCTTGGAATTCCATTGAGTATATGACAAGCTTACTTCAAATAAGGTTTGGTTTCACCTCAAAACATATTGTACTGGCAGGAGATTACCAGGATCCTTTTTTTATACAGAAAGCAATTTTGACATATGTATTCTTTTTGAAAAATTTCTCCTTTTGTATGAATTTCCACATAGGCTAAACAAAATACCTGCAGTTAATAGTGCATCCTGGAGACTGAAGCATGATACCCTGAAACGTAAGAGGTCATTAGAAAATCTCCACCTCTTTTTCTGTTTTGCATATAGGGTTATCGTTACCATCTTTCTAAATTCCATATATATGCATTAGTATACTGTATTGCTGTTTTTCTTTCTGGCTTACTTCACTCCGTATGATGGGCTCCAGTTTCATCCATCTCATTAGAACTGTATGACAAAAACCACTACAATATTGCAAAGTAATTAGCCTCTAACTAATAAAAATAAATGGAAAAAAAAATAAAATAAAATGGGACTAAAACAGAAAAAAAAAAAAAAGAAAGAAAATCTCCACTTCATTTGGCTCTCAACTACCATCTAGTCGATAACGTGGAAAAGTAAAATAAATACATTTCTGTACAAATTCCAAAAGATTTTGGAAAAACGTTATGTATTTATTTTCATTTTAATAGTTTGAATATACTACTTTAAGAGCTTCCCAGGTGGTTCAGCGGTAAGGAACCCGTCTGCCCACGCAGGAGACAGTCGGGAAGATCCCCTAGGGGAGGGAATGGCAACCCACCCCAGTATTCTTGCCTTGGACAGAAGAGCCTGGCGGACTACAGTCCAGTCCATGGGGTCACAAAGAGTCAGACATAACTTAGCAACTGAGCAGCATACTACTTTAAGCTTAAAGGGACTTCACCTGAAGTAATATCTGAGATTGAAGAAAAATGTATTGAACATATTATCTGATTTAAAAATAAGTATTGTTTTCAATTTTGCTGCTATCCTCTAGCACCCCTAAATGACTGACAGGAGGCATTTTTATCATTAGTTGATGATCATAATTTGTCACATGATTTTTGTTATTTTGTTCTCCAGTTTGGTCATTTAATAACGTTAATTAGGCATGATCTTCCCTGGTGGCTCAAATGGCAAAGAATCTGCCTGCAATGTGGGAAACTTGGGTTCAGTTCCTGGGTTGGGAAGATCCCCCAGAGAAGGAAATGGCTACCCACGCCAGTATTCTTGTCTGGAGAATTCCACGGACAAAGGAGCCTGGCGGGCAACAGTCCATGGGGTCGCAGAGAGACACGACTGAGCGACTTTCACTTTCACTTTCAGGGATGACTAGTCATAAATAATCCTAAATCTGGAGACAATGATGAACAACACAGGCCAAGTCTACAGATTCACCTACAACAAGTTAGCTCTAAACTTTCTATGTGATTTTAAGCGTATCATTTATCTTAGGATAGTCATGAATATTCTGTGGAAATTCACTAATTCCAAATGCACATGCAGTGAATTTTGACACTGCATAGCATAGTGCAACCTCTATCATAATTATGACATAGAATATTTCTATAATGACAAAAAGTTCCCTTCTGACCTTTTGCAGTTAATTCCTTCCTCTCATGCCCCATCCTTAGAATCACTGATTTCTAGAAACATTCACTCAGCTAGGATCTTACAGTGTGTTTCTGTAAGGTTTTTTTCCCCTTTGTGAAATCTTTTTGTTGAGTATCCAAGCTGTTGCCTGGATCTACTTTAATAATAATGCAGTCATTCAAGTTCTCTTTAAACCACAATGAGGTACCATTATACGCCAGTCAGGATGGCTGCTATCCAAAAGTCTACAAGCAATAAATGCTGGAGAGGCTGTGGAGAAAAGGGAACCCTCTTACACTGTTGGTGGGAATGCAAACTAGTACAGCCGCTATGGAGAACAGTGTGGAGATTTCTTAAAAAGCTGGAAATAGAACTGCCATATGGCCCAGCAATCCCACTTCTGGGCATACACACCGAGGAAACCAGATCTGAAAGAGACACGTGCACCCCAATGTTCATCGCAGCACTGTTTATAATAGCCAGGTCATGGAAGCAACCTAGATGCCCATCAGCAGACGAATGGATGAGGAAGCTGTGGTACATATACACCATGGAATATTACTCAGCCATTAAAAAGAATTCATTTGAGTCAGTTCTAATGAGATGGATGAAACTGGAGCCCATTATACAGAGCGAAGTAAGCCAGAAAGATAAAGACCATTACAGTATACTAACACATATATATGGAATTAGAATTATGATTACATAAAATATAATTATATGCTTTTAATCTCTTTCTTTCTTTACATTTTGTTTCTTTTAGACAACATAAAGCTGGGTATTGCTTCTTTTAATCCAATCTGATGACTTCTACCTCTTAATTGAAATGTTTAAGCCGTTTATATGTAATATAAATATTAATATTAATATTGTTGCTGTCCTGTCCAATTCTTTAATACCCTGTGGACTGCAGCACAACAGGCTTCCCTGGTATCAAGTATCAATATAGTAGGATTTAAATCTACCACCTTGCAGTTGCATTTCACTTGTTCTGGATGTTCTTTTGCCTCTTTCTTTTTTCTCTGCCTTCAGATTAATAGAGGTTTTACACAGTTCTTCTTATAATCATTCTATTTTATTTGCAATATTGGTTATTAGTTATATCTCTTTGATTTTCTTTTCTTTTTTTTTTTTGTAGCTTCTCTACGTCATTGGTTGGCAATTGTTTTTTAAAGAACCAAATAGTTAATATTTCAGAATTTTCAGGCCATATGAGCGCTGCTGCACTTAAACTTTTTCAACTGGAAAGTGGAAGCAGCCATAGAAAATGCAAAAATCAGTAAGAATGACTGCTTTTATTTTTTCCAAAAACTGGCATGCTACCATTTGCTGTCCCTTGCTCTAGGGCTTAAAATACACAGCTTTAATTTTTCAGTGTCTACTCTTAAAGAGCACATCATTTTATATGTATTTTAACAAACTTGCGTGTGTGCTAAGTCACTTCAGTCATGTCTGACTCTTTGCAGCCCTATGAACTGTAGCCTTCAGGCTCCTCTGTCCATGGGATGCTCCAGGCAAGTGTACTGGAGTGAGGTGCGTGTGCTTCTCCAGGGGATCTTCCCCAACCGGGGACTGAACCCATATCTCTTATGTCTCCTGCATTGACACGTGGGTTCTTTACCAACACCACCAACTGGGAAGCCCTTAACAAACCTACTATATTCTATTTCTTCCTTATTACTTATTATTGCCATACTTTTTTCTTCTGTATATGTATTATAAACCTTACAATGTTTGTCATAAATGGTAAATTATTTTTTAACAAAATTTTAAAAATAGAAATATACCTTTTACATTTGCCCATATGCTTACTTATTTTGTTTAGATCTAAAGTTCAACCTGGCATTTTTTTCTTCTATCTTAAGAATTTCTTTTAACAATTTCTTTCATACTGCAGAGCTGTTGTTGACAAATTTTCTCAGCTTTTGTTTTTCAAACCCGTAGTTATGCTTTTAGTTCAGAAATAAATTTTTTTATGTATAGTATATTAGGTAGACTATATTTTTCAGTACTTGAACCAAGTTTCTCAGCTGTGATTTGGTTTGAGAAGTTTCTGACATGAAGGTCTCTATTGTCCTTATATTTGTCTCTTCCACATGAAATGTCTTTTTCCTTCTGCTCTTTTTGAGGTATTTTATCAATGACTTCCAGAAATTTTTTTATATTGTGTCTTGGCATTATTTTATTATATTTATATTGCTTTGGCTTCACTGAGCTTCTGAGATCTTGAATAGAGTTCCCAGCAAATTTGGACACAAAATGTTGATCATTATTTCTCCAAATATTCATTCTCTTCCTCCAGTTACTCCAATTATGAAATTACTCAATATTATACCACAAGTAGCTAGCACCACTTTGTCAAGGCTTTTACTTTTTCTTTTCTTCTCTATTCTGCATTTTAGATAGTCTATTGCTATGGCTTCATGTTCATTGATGTTTTTATTCTGCAGTACCTATTTTTATGTAAATCCCATGCAATATACATTTTACTTGGAAAGTATATATTTTTCCAAGTAAAATATGGGAAAGTAAAGTATTACAAATTCTAACCTATACAAGCTTCATGTCTTCAAGTTTTCTCCGTACTATTCTGTTTTCCTCTACCATCTTGAACATATAGATCATATTGTATTATAATAACTACCTCAATATTTATATTTTCTGAATCTGTTTCTGTTGACTGATTTTTTTTCTACTGGTACTGGTCATATTTTCTTGTTTGTGGTCCATTTACACGACTTCTAGCCTGTAAAAGGCCTAAATCATTTGCTAACCTTTTCTCAGGTAACAAAGTTATATGCTGATTTTTTCCAACACCTGTACACTATTGGTTTATGTTTTTTCTAGTTATTTAAATCGAGGCTATAAACAGTCATCATAATTGGAAACTTCTTGTTTCAATGCATTTAGAAAGCTCATTTTTGCTCTCATTGACTATTTATACAAACTCATAATAAAATGCTGAACTCATAAAATGTTGAAAATAAAATGTTCATTCAGCTAATTAAATTTTTTCTCAATGACAAAAATATTTTATTTTATTCAAATGTCCACATTTTTCTTAGACATATGCCAAAGCACAATATTTGATTTCCAGGTGTAAGGATAAAATACATGTATTATTAAGTGCAATTAAGTTAACTGTGGAGTTAAATTATGTAAAAATATTGACATCATTGAGAAATTAATGTTCTGGGAAGGTTATGATACAACTTCATTAAACAAAACTTTACAGTTTTACTTTAGGGAGATATGGAAAATTCATTGCAGAAATAATTGCGTTTACCATCAATCATTATCAGCTCAGCAGTTACCTCTTTTGAAAACTTCATTACTTTATCTATTAAGGAAACTGCTGAGTTTGTTTCTATTAACATTCCACATACAGAATGAGATGAACATAAAACCCATGGTTTTATCCTCTTGTGTCTGCCTCCTTGTGAGAATGGGTCAGTTCTGGAAATACAGAATAACATAAAATCATCTATTTTCTGGAAATCTATACTGGCAGTATACTGACTGTACATATCAATACTATTTTACTCATACTGGGAAATGGTAAATGATATATTTCAAAAAACAGTAAAAATTCAGTATCAGTCAAGTTTCTTTTGAAATAATAAATTATTATTGAAGTCATTATAGTGATCTCAGATACTTACATTATTCCTCCTATGTGCTAAATGTTGTACAATATTTTAGAAAATTACCTAACTTTGGTGCCTTTCCCTCATATGTTTCAGGACAAATTTATAACCTTTTACTAGGAAATGTACTTGACCTATTGATTAGAATTTGGGGGAATTTTTAATTAAAACACATGAAAATGAGCAATGATTTATGAGTCTGAAAATAGAAATTGATGATATTATTATTACTATTACTGCTACCACCACCACAATATATACCTTAGGTGTGGGTGGGAGTAACAATCCTTTCTTATTAATTTTGCTTGTTTCTATCCCATAAAAAAGAGAATGACTAAGAATTAAAGGCACCATGTTAACTATAAAACCAGCTCCTGGTTAATCTGTCAATTATTTCAGGCAAATTATAAACTTACTTAACAAAGAAACTAAGGCTTCCTGATGGGTGTAATGAAAGCCACATCACACTAGTAGTTACCTCTGTCACTTAAAAGGATTTTTTTTTCCCCCATTGATGTTCCCTTGTTTACTAGCACTATGAAACAAAGGGATCCATGTCAAAATCAGAACCTGCAGCACTAGTCATACCAGGAACACTTACTTGCCAATTTATAATGGCAAATACATTTACATAATATATAAAAATATATAATATATGCAATATATAACTATATATAACATATAATATAAATATCAAATATTTAAAATCTGTGTCATACTAACAGTTAAGAATATGTCAATAGTTATTAAGAATAATTATAGTGATTATGAGAGCCAAATAAATCACTCAAGAATGATGCCAGTTATTAACACAAAATAATGATTGTATATGTATATCTACAGTGCAGCTTATAGATTGAAGAATCTTTTGTCCCTTGCATTCTATTATTTTATATCACAACTTCTCTTTGGGAAAACCTGATTACCTTATTTGTTGGTTAAAAACATGATGTTCAGGGAGACAGTGATTTGTCCAAGGACACATGGCCAGTTAGTATATAATGCCATGAACTTTGAGGTAAGTTTTTAAAATTATATTGAAGATAGTTTCCCAAAAAGTTCAATAAAAGACAAGCAGAATTTGTAGGTCATCACATTAGTTAATTTCTCAAGACATGCAGGTTCTCATTCTGTCTCCCAAACCCTTGAGGCCAGATGTGCTCCACTAGTAAATTTTTTAGATTTAGAAAGTAATATAGGGGACATAATATATTTCATGTAATAGTCTCAGTTGGGTCTGAAGCAGCAAGGTTCATATTTCTGCAGCAAACATATGAACATTCACAATAAATCTGAAAATATCCAAATAGTTTCAAGCAGTTTGGAGCAACTTCTGTGTTTAAACAAGTTTTGGTGTTGAACCTACTTAAAAATTTGGTCTCCAGAAATCTTGGATTTTAAAAGTACAAGTGAGAGATTATATACCTGTGATCTAACTAATGTCCTTTGAAGGACAGGGATATGTTTATCTTAGACAACAACATGCACAAGCATTTACATTATTTCAACCTAACCTGTAGAGACAGGCTATATCAGGAAATACTGAAATGTATCCTCTGGCTTTAAAGAATTACCTTTCTTTTGGAATTGAATATGATAAAAAAAAATAATAAGTGAGAGGTAATCTGTGCCTTCAGAAAGCAAGGTTACTTGTCAAAAATTAGCAATTTAGTGCATTTTAGCTTTTAAGCATTTTTCAGTGTTTCTTTATGGTTTCCTATTATTTGAGATATAATTAAGTTTTTCTTTAAACAATATAAAAATAACTTTTCTAATGTATCATTTATAAAGCAGCTTTGATCTGCAAGTGTGATAATTTTTCAGAAAGAGAAAGATCTGGGAAAGGATACTGCTGAAGACAGATGAAGGAAAGTAAGAATCCTTCCTGTCCGATAGTGTCTCAGCAAAGGGGCAGAGAAGAAGTGAACTGAGAGTAAACGTGAGGTGATGATGCAAAGACATGAAATGTAATTAGTAGATAAAAGAAAACACAAAAGATAAATTGAGGAGTAAGGAGTGTGTGCGCACCCGTATGTGGATGTGTGTTTGTTTTAGGATTAAGGAAAGGAGGCCAGATTTCCTTAGAAGAGGAACTAAGAGAAAAGAAAGGGATAGATGTGATAGATTAGGAGAGGGGGTTTAGATGGTAGAATTTGGATTTGAAAGAACTAGGAAGAAGGAGGACTAAAAGTAGAAGGAAATAATCCTTTCTTTTCATCTGAAACAAGCAAGTTATTTATAAAATTAATTCAGAAGAAGAAATATCTAAATATAGTTAGGCAAATAGTGACAAAGAAGAGTGAAATGTCCCTAGCCCTACTGGATATTAAAATACACTATAAAGACTGCAATTAAAACAGTGGGTGGTTTTGTCTGAACAGGCAGACACACCACTGTGTAACACAATAGAAAGTCTAGAAATAGACACAATAACATGTATGAATTTGAGATCTGCTCAAAGCAGGATCTAAAAATCGATGGAATGGGGTGTGCATTTTAGTAAATGGTATCACATAACTAAAGGCTTCCCTGGCGGCTCAGACTGTAAAGAATTCACCAGCAATGTGGGAGACCTGGGTTCTATCCCTGGGTCAGGAAGATCCCCTGGAGGAGGGCACGGCAACCCACTCCAGTATTCTTGCCTGGAGAATCCCCACGGACAGAGGAGCCTGGTGGGCTACAGCCCATGGGGTCACAAAGAGTCGGACACAACTGAGCGACTAAGCACAGCACAGCACATCATATAACTCAATGTAGAAAATTATCTTAGAAAATACAAAAATGCATTCCCTTGCCTACCAAATATACCAGGATAAGTTCCAAATAGATCATATATTTGAATGCAAAAGGTGAAGCCAAATAAGTAATGAAAAACATGGAAGTATTCCCCTTTAAACTGGAGGAGAGAAAGTGTCCCTATTACTCAGAATAGATCAATAATAATGGAAACAATATAAAACTTAGATTAAAATACTAAATAACAGAAATATAGGAAAAAACTCGGCTGAGGAAGAAACATCCACAATTAATAGCCACATTTCTAATCTGCCCAATGTGTGTGTGTGTGTGTGTGTGTGTGTGTGTGAGTGCTCATTTGCTCAGTTGTGTCCTACACTTCGCGACTCCATGGATGGTGGCCTACCAGGTTACTCTGTCCATGGGATTTCCCAGGAAGAAACTGGAGTGGGTTGCTAACTCTTATTGCAGGGGATCTCCCTGATCCAGCGATGGAATCTGCGTCTCTTGTGTCTCCTGCATTGGCAGGTCGATTCTTTAACCACTGCGCCACCTGGAAAGCCCCCTCTAAATCATTAAAAACAAAAACAAATCTATAAAATTGGCTAGAAATGAAAACAATTCATTGAAAATGACTCTTAATCACATGAAAAGATGCTATATCTCATTATAATAAGAAGGCACACTGAGATACCACTTAAATAATCTATTAGAATGGCATAATACATAAAAGTCTAATGACTTTCTGCTGGCAAGATTTTGGGAAAATAGTCTTTCATACTTTGCTGGTAGAAATGCAAAATCAAACACATTTAGGGATGAAAATTTTTCTAATAGCAAAATTATATATGTTTAATCTCTAATCCAATAATCTCACTTTTAGATATCCATCCCAAAAGTATACTGGGAAAAAATACAAAAAGACATATGCATATGCATATTTATTGCAAGAGTCTTCATAATTAGAAAAGGCATAAAGGACTAGTTTAATAGACTATTATGCCTCTATACAATGAAGCACTAGACAGTGGCAAAGACAAATAAAAACTATTTCTATATTCTACTAAATCAATGATCTCCAGGATATACCATTAAGCAGAAGAAGCAATGTGGGAAAAAGAGAAAGGAACATGCTGCCAGCTACATTTTAAAGTTTGTATTTAAAAATGGAAGAATAAACCATAAAGTTAAAAAAAGTTACTCATGAGGAAAGGAGATTGTGTAGAAGTGATGGGGAGTGATGTTAAATTTTTTTAATATAACTTGTATTAAATATTCGGCTTTGAATTGTGCACAAAGTTTACATCACTAAAAAAACAAAGTCAAATTTTAGGAAAAGAAATTCTTAAATCCTGAAAACAGAAAGGAGTCTAACTTGATATCCAACTGATGGTATAACTACAGCAAGGAGAACTTTTCCAAGACTTGGAATTATTTTACTAAACATTCCTGTTGGGCTAGTCTATAAGGAGTGCATTAAAAATTCATGCTTTGGCAATTATAGTATTAAGAGTAGCACTGCATTATTATTCTGAGACTGTTTTATGTAAATTGTGAAAAAATAATATGAATTTTATAATTCCATCATTTCTATTGTGGTTGATGAGCATTAATCTTGGCATAGCAGAAAGTACAGCTACAGGATAGAAAAACTTACATAAAAACCCAGGTGGCCTGCATTTTAATTGCAAATATCTTGATGAATGGGTGAAACTGTTTATCTGTCTTCCTATCTATCTTCTGCCTAATCTTTTAGCTCTCCCCAATAAACTTAGAAAAAGTGACAAATGCAGCAAAATGAATATCTCTAAAATTTGATTAACATTTTGAGTGATCCTGGGAGAAATGACTTAATTTTAGGTGGGGAGCATTTAGTCCTACAGAGAGCAAGGCAAGTCTATCACATATGGTTGACGTCATGACAAAGGACTCAGGAAGCTATCTGAAGAGGCTTCCACTGGTCAAATTTAAAACTGATGAATAATTAATAACATGCAGATAAAAACATAAAATACATTTATATCTAGGAATTCATAATAGTAACACAATAGTTTAAAAAAGAAAAAGCAGGGGATAGAATGGACCAATTTAGCCTGGAGATTCAGAGTCTAGGAAACCAACAGTGTGAGTTTCTTCAAGAAATAGACTGAGTAAGAAAAATACAAGATGGGGGAAACTTAAAAATGACTTAACAAACTTGTCACCCATCTCCATGAATGGACCTTAATTGATCCTGATTTAGATAAAAAGTGTAAAAAATCATGACATTTGTGAGATCACGGGAAATTTGAACACTAAGTGAATACTTGATGATATTAAAATTGCTTTTAAGTGTGAAAATTGTACATGGCTATATTTTTTAATTTAGCACTTAAGTAATAGACGTATATATTGAAATATATGGGTCTGAAATTTATCTGAAATTAATACGAGATGTGAAGGAAATTACTGGGCACATACATGGAACAATATCTGATAATTATTGATCTGATAATTACTGGAGTTGAGAAATGAGTACATCCAGGTTCCTTAGGGCTTACTTGGTGGCTCAGGGGTAAGTAATCCACCCGCAGTGCAGGAGACACGGGTCTGATCGCTAGGTTGGGAAGAACCCTGGAGAAGGAAAGGGCTACCCACTCCAGTGTTCTTACCTGGAAAATGCCATAGACAGAGGGGCCTGGTGGGCTACAGTCCACGGGGTCACAAAAGAGTAGGACATGACTTAGCAGCTAAACAACATCAAGGTTTACTATACTAATCTTTCTACATCTATTCATGTCTGAAATATTCTATATAAAATTTTTAGATGAAGAATAAGACAAGAAGCTCAGTCTCGCACAGAAAGGACACCCTTCCCTGAAACTTCAAACATTCTGGCTTATTTTTAACCACTCACCTTTACCCTTGCCATCACTCTTAGCAAAGGACCTTACCTCTTACTATCATGCAAAACATTACTCAGCTTCCTGACAAGCACCTACAAGTTTATGCATTTTAAAACACTCGTCTTTGGCCCATTTTTTGATTGGGTCATTTATTTTTCTGGAATTGAGCTGCAGGAGTTGCTTGCATATTTTTGAGATTAATCCTTTGTCTGTTGCTTCATTTGTTATTATTTTCTCCCAATCTGAGGGCTGTCTTTTCACCTTGCTTATAGTTTCCTTTGTCGTGCAAAAGCTTTTAAGTTTCATTAGGTCCCATTTGTTTATTTTTGCTTTTATTTCCAATATTCTGGGAGGTGGGACATAGAGGATCCTGCTGTGATTCATGTCGGAGAGTGTTTTGCCTATGTTCTCCTCTAGGAGTTTTATAGTTTCTGTTCTTACATTTAGATCTTTAATCCATTTTGAGTTTATTTTTGTGTATGGTGTTAGAAAGTGTTCTAGTTTCATTCTTTTACAAGTGGTTGACCAGTTTTCCCAGCACCACTTGTTAAAGAGGTTGTCTTTTTTCCATTGTATATCCTTGCCTCCTTTGTTGAAGATAAGGTGTCCATAGGTTTGTGGATTTATCTCTGGGCTTTCTATTCTGTTCCATTGATCTATATTTCTGTCTTTGTGCCAGTACCATACTGTCTTGATGACTGTGGCTTTGTAGTAGAGTCTGAAGTCAGGCAGGTTGATTCCTCCAGTTCCATTCTTCTTTCTCAAGATTACTTTGGCTATTTGAGGTTTTTTGTATTTCCATACAAATTGTGAAATTATTTGAGAACTAAACAGACATTTCTCCAAAGAAGACTTACAGATGGCTAACAAACACATGAAAAGATGCTCAACATCACTCATTATCAGAGAAATGCAAATCAAAACCACAGTGAGGTACCATTACACGCCAGTCAGGATGGCTGCTATCCAAAAGTCTATAAGCAATAAATGCTGGAGAGGGTGTGGAGAAAAGGGAATCCTCTTACACTGTTGGTGGGAATGCAAACTAGTACAGCCTCTATGGAGAACAGTGTGGAGATTTCTTTAAAAACTGGAAATAGAACTGCCATATGACCCAGCAATCCCACTTCTGGGCATACACACTGAGGAAACCAGATCTGAAAGAGACACATGCACCCCAATGTTCATCACAGCACTGTTTATAATAGCCAGGACATGGAAGCAACCTAGATGCCCATCAGCAGATGAATGGATAAGGAAGCTGTGGTACATATACACCACGGAATATTACTCAGCCATTAAAAAGAATTCATTTGAATCATTTCTAGTGAGATGGGTGAAACTGGAGCCCATTATACAGAGTGAAGTAAGCCAGAAAGATAAAGAACATTACAGCATACTAACACATATATATGGGATTTAGAAAGATGGCAATGATAACCCTATATGCAAAATAGAAAAAGAGACCCAGATGTACAGAACAGACTTTTGGACTCTGTGGGAGAAGGCAAGGGTGGGATGTTTCGAGAGAACAGCATGTATATTATCTAGGGTGAAACAGATCACCAGCCCAGGTGGGATGCATGAGACAAGTGCTCGGGCCTGGTGCACTGGGAAGACCCAGAGGAATCAGGTGGAGAGGGAGGTGGGATGGGGAATCAGGATGGGGAATACAGGTAACTTCATGGCTGATTCATGTCAATATGACAAAACCCACTACAATATTATAAAGTAATTAGCCTCCAACTGAATAAAAATAAATGGAAAAAAAATAAAAACAAAATACAAAAAAATAAAATAAAATAAAACACTCGTCTTTTCTTCACTTCCAAGTATCTAAGCAAAGGCTCCAGGGTGCATTCTTTTTCCTGTGTTTTCTTTCAACTTCTCCACTGGTAGCTTAATCTTATTATTTAAATGTGCTTATACCTCTCTGCTCATAAAAAATAAAACAATCCCTCTTCCCTGTCCACTTCCTCATTCAGCTACTTCCATATTTCCCACCTCTCCTTCAGAATAAAATTTCATAAATAACATAACCATTCTGGCAGAGACTGATAATTGTCTCTCAATAGCCATTTGTTTTGTTTTCTGTAATATTAGATTTAGGCCACTGAAAACAAAGCATACAGCTTGCCAGTGGGACATACTGGAAATGGTGTATGCAGCTACTTGGTACTGTTTTTTAACTGAGGAGATAATCCTTTCTTCTCTGGCCTTACCATCCTTCCTGCAGGATGGAATGTGAACAAAATGACTGACATTTCAACCTGCATCTTTTACCATGATACTTTGGCAATGCAAGCGATAGATTTTGAAGCAATAGACAGAAGATTAAAATCTATTACCTTGGGGGTCCCTAATACATGAAATCCACTATATCCAACTCTTAATTTATTACTCAGGCTACTCGGATCTGCCTTTCACACATGCTATCCGACTGACACTTAACCGAGGTCAGCAATGACATATCACTGTACTTTCTGCACTATTACTGATTCCTTCTCTACTCCAAAATTTCAAGATTTTATATCATAAAGCACATAGGAAATACAATTTTATATCACATTGGGGTAGAAGACAAAATTTCTCATGACTGGAAGTGACCAGCCTCTGACTACCCAAGGCCTCAGCTGCCTTCAAAAGATATAAAAGATCAGTGTAATGATAGATCACATAACCAATAGATAGCATAATATTGTACTATGCTACATATTTTGGGTAATTCAGTTCTAGACACTTCAGCCTCTTGTTTTTCTTTTTTTCTTTTTTCTTTTTTAAATACTTCCTCCCTCATCATTCCAGAAACGTGAGTATTTTCTAGAGTTCTCCTATAGTCTTTCATCTGGGGTTATTCCACCAACTTCTATCACCTTGTGAGCACACATGCTAAGTTGCCTCAGTTGTGTCTGACTCTTTGCGACCCTATGGATTGTAGCCTGCTAGGCTCCTCTGTCCATGGGATTCTCCAGGCAAGAATACTGGAGTAGGTTGTCAAGCCCTCCTCCAGGGGATGTTTCTGATCCAGCCATTGAACCCATATCTCCTGCATCGCAGGCTGATTCTTTACCTCTGAGCCACCGAGGAAGCCATCTATCACCTTACTTTAAAATCTATAGGCTGATGATGTCAAAGTCTATAAACACATCTCATTTCTTTTTCTTGAACACCATTCAGCAGAAATCTTGCCTCTTATGGCTAATTATCCATATGAAGTCTTCCAGGCACTCAAATTAAATCTATTATCTTCACCCCAAGTATTCTTCTTCTAAGTTCAGTGAGTGCCACGATTATGAACTACTTGCCCAAGCTAGAGCCCTCAAAAGTCATCCTGTGACTTTCCCTTTTCCTGTCCTTTCTGTCTCATATCTAATATATCAAAAGAAATCTGCTCATGCTCTTGAATCAGGCCAGACTTACTTAGGACATAGTAGATTAAGACTAATGGTTAAATCAGTCATCATGAATTATTACAAAGCACTTAAAAACATTTCAAATCTGTAAAGTGCTACAAAATACTGACAGTAATGTAGGAAAAATAAGTGGTCCAGCAGAGACACAAAAAGATATGGGATCAAAAGTCACAAGTTAAAGCACTGGCTCAAGTGTGCACTAGGGTTGGGTGACCCAAGGAAATAGTTTATATTTGAGACCCTGTAAGCACTCTGGTTGTTCATGCAATCAACATCTAGTTACTGGATTTCTATGTGTCAGAAAATGTGTAAATTGGTTGGCAATACAAAGCTTAAAGGATAAGTAAGACATTTCCTTTCCCTCAAAAAAAAAAAAAGCAAACAAGCAAAACAATAATTGTTTCATAGCATGTATTCTCAGTGAAGACAACATCACTTCCAAAGGTGCAGTTTGTTTGTTGAAATGGGCAAAAAACAAAACAAAACAAAACAACATACTATTTTCATGTATAAAGCACAGATAGACATGCTGTTCTTAGACATAGTAGATGGGTGGATGAGCTGAATGCCAGTTATCGGCTCAGCACATTATTATTCATTATCCCATTTGTCCTTCAGGTCAAATCCATGACATAGGGATTATTATTTTATTTTCACAAATACGAAAATAGCCTTGAAGAATTACATAGTACAACAAATCTACTGGCTAACACTAGAACATAAATTCCATAAATGCAGAGGTCTTGTCTGAATAGGTCATTGTTTTATTCCCAGTGCTTGGAACTCAGAAGGCAACCTAATAAAATCTGTTGAATGGATAAACTATTGTGAATTAAAAATAAGTGGAGAAGTTCAGAGGTCCCTGAGATGTTAGATTCCAAATCTTCTTTTCATAATCTTTATTTTTTAGAGGTGTCTAATATAGAGTTTGGGGCTTCCCTGGTGGCTCAAGGGTAAAGAATCTGTCTGCCAGTGCAGATGTGGGTTTGATCCTGGGTTGGGAAGATACCCTGGAATAGGAAATGGCAACCCACTCCAGTATTCTTGTCCACGGAAAACCCCATGGACAGAGGAGCCTGGAGGGCTCCAGACCATGGAGCTGCAAAAGAGTAGGTCATGACTGAGCAACTAAACAAATATGCAACATATCTATATTACAATTATGTATCAATGTAAGAGCATAACAATCATTGAGACATACCTGCACTATGAGATCAAGCATCATTTGAGTTTCAGATTAAAGCTTTTGAAGACTCTGTGTTTCTGGATCACAACTAACTATAAGAACATTTTATAGAAACATTTTCATTCATTTGTAGCTTATCCATTTAGTCACTTAGAATTGCCACAAATTTATTTTATCCCAGGCTTCTAAATTGAGATGCAGTTTGTGTGTATGTGTGTAAAACAGGCTTTGGAGCCAGACAGAACTGGATATAAAAACGTCAGTCAGGCTATTAACAAGCTAATTAGCAAGTTATTTAGTTTCCTTATCTCTAAAATGGAAGAGTTTTCTGTGAAAATTAAAATTAAAGTAATTCTTGTAATGGGTTCAACATGGTGCCTAGAGACCTGAGCAAATATTTAAATTTTTCAATCCTCTCTTTTTAATATCATGTTCATAATTGTCTCTAGGAGGTTAGATGTGTCACTAGTCTCTCCTAACTGACCTGTGAAGCAAAAAGGTGATTCTTAAATTACTAAGTTAGAGCTGACTCTGTTCCAACTAAGGAAAAGAAATCACAAGCCCACATCATACAATACTTGTAAAGAGCATACCATATCCCACTGTAGAAAGACCCAAGTGTTTCATTCTATTTTTCACAAGTTCAGCAAGCTCTTGTCTTTCTGACCTCCTGTAGAGGTTCAGGCGCTGCTGGGTCATTTTCTCCGCGGTTCTGCTGGAATGTTTGGGGCCTTTCCTGCTCAGCCTGCGGGCCCATTGCATGCTCTTCCGCCTCAGCAGCGGGTGGTCTGACTGGTCGCTGGATGTGGAGTTGCGGTGGTTACTTCGGTGGTGACCTTGCTCTTTAGCATCTTTGGTGTCTTCCCACTCTTCTACACTGATGGATATCTGAGACTTTAAAAGAAGTGCATATGGTAATTAGATATCTTAAGAATCAGGTAGCCTAGAGTTCTATTCATATTTTTTTGTGTGCTAAATCTTGACATAATTATATATATCATGAGAGTTTTTACAGAAAGAACAAGATCATCATTATTGATACTAATTTTATATTACTAGATCATCATTATTGACACTAATTTTATGTTACTAAAAGTAATAGAAAATATGTTTTTCGAACTTACAGTGAACCAGATAAAATATCCTTGCATACTCCAGTATAAGTTTCTTTATAAAAAGAAGTTAACATTTTATATATCAGAGTTAACAAACAACTGGCATAGAGTTATTTGAAACCAAAACAAAAAGAGCTAGATATTTTACAGTGTTATTCAAATGAAGTCAAAGTAATGGACTTTCCTCAATTTACTCCTAGTACTCCACATGAAATTTTTTAAAAAATTATGAAAGTTCGCTTATTTTTGGAGTTAATAATATTGTCAAGGTTTTAAATTATTGCTGTTTCTAAAGAGGGCATTGGCATGAACTTTATAACATGTGAATTTTTTATTTGTTCATATGATCCCGAGGAAAACAAAAAGCATATTTTATTTAATTTATGCATTAGTTATTTACCACATAAATAATTTTGACAAAATATTACGATACACTTCAGGAACTGTTTTCAGTGGTCTAAGTGAAAGTATGCTGTAAATATTGATATTTCACAAATATATTCTAGAATCACAAAGAAAACTTACATTAGGCTACTCTTCATAGGAAGGAAAAACAATGAAAAAATTCCTAAAGTCCATTTTGATCTACTCTTTTACTACTAAATCTGATTTTAAAATGAGAAGCTTTCCTTTGATTATAGGCGCTTACTGAAATGGAGCAAGACCTTAGTGGTGTTTGCCCCCTTACCATGACCACTGCCTGCTTTTTGTCTGTGGAAAACTTTAGTCAAAGAGTAAGTTTAATCAGAGAAGTGAGAAATGCAGAAACAAAGGAAAACAGTCAAAGGAGACTAAATAATAACAATGTAGTCATTAAGCACAGTCAAGGGTCTTTAGTGCTTTTTCAAAGGTTGCACATAATATTCTGAGCCATATCATTGAGCTGTTTTATATATACTAAAACACCAGGTAGAGACATTACTACATGATGACCAGACTGTAACCAGGACATGAGCTGCTCACAATTCCAAGAACTGGCCTCAGAGAAATGGGAACAAATAGCCCTGGAACTGAAGATTAACTGTACCTAAAACAATCAAGATGATGCTGATCAACTTGAAGATGACTATCAGAGCTGACTGTGCTGTTTCTGCACGTAGCCTCTCCTTCTGTGTATAAAAGCTCTATCCCCACTGGTTGCCAGTGTAAGGGGGAGAGGGTGAGTTGGCCTTTGGACAGACATCCAGCACCCTCCTCTCCCCAGTTGCTGGCATTTGAAATAAAGCAAACTTTCCTTTCCACCAATCTGAGCTGTTTATTTGCTTATGAATGGTGAGCTGCTGGACCCTACCACACTCTTTCAGTAACATTAATATAAACAAAAGCTTCCTCTTTCAGAATTGTTGCTTTTCATACTAGGAAGTCATATGAAATGAACCATGATTCAAACCAGAAAGCCTTATTTTCTAAATCATGCACGTGCAAAGGGAAACTTCCTGCATTTTATTGTGCATAAGAGCTGTGTTCACAAACCCGCTGTGTTCGCCGTGTGTGGATGGAAGTTTGAGCTACAACATGCATGTGCTCCTGGCTTCCAAAGTAATAGAATTTGAATTACCAATTTAAGTAAGGTCAGAAGGCAGATCCAATAAGATCCTTTAAAGTGAATATAAATGATGGCAGCTCAGTCAATGCCTTACACACAATTCCTAATGGCAAGCTATGAAATTGACCTGGTCTCACACTTAAATTCAATTAAAAATGCAAATATTCATTCACATTTGTTTCAAAACAGTACTGTAGAGAGTGGTATGAAAATGATTTATTAAACCTTCATTGCTGCATAATTAGAGACTATTTCTCTCTTTTTTAGATTTTTTTTAAGTAAAGACTATAATTGCTTTACAGTGTGTTAGTTTCAGGTGCACAGTACAATGGTTCAGTTATATAAATGTATTTTATATAATATATATAATTCCATCTACAAAAGAAATGGTCTCTTATGAAGCTATGAAGGTTAAACAAATTATACATATATTACTTATATATAATTTTGCCGAGTCTTTCCCCTTACAGCTATTTTAGGATACTGAATAGAGTTCTCTATGCTATACAGAAGGCCCTTGTTGGTTATCTATTTTATATATACTAGCATGTATACATTTAATCCCATTGGAGTAAGATAATACTTCATTCAAAATAGAAACTTCTTTTTCGCTGTAGAATTTAGGTTGGAAGTATTAAAAATTCTTATACCGTGGTTTTGCAACAATGGATGCCTTTATAAGTCTTAACTTACTCTAGTTCTTACCTGGTTGATGATATACTGAAAATCCTCTCCTCTGAAAGTAAAATATATAAGACTTCAAGTAATATCTACCATCAGTAAAGAATATCAATCTATGTTCAGTAGTTTCAGTTTATGTGTACTTTATAGCAAAATCAAAAATATGTTAGTTCATTCATATTTAGATACTTGGCTTGCACAGATTTGTGAATCAGAATCTAAAATTTATTTGAAGTACTCTTTCTAGTCATAACTCCGTGTAATAGCTTTATTTCCCATAAATATGTGGAAAGAGTAATTTTGTCAGATCAAATACTCAAGATATTATGCTCATATAATGTCACTGACAAGTCAAGTCACAGAACCAGAAGTTAATAAATATTTTAGGGAAGAAGTTGAAAATTAGCTTATTTTCCAAGTAGAGGATAAAATACTTTTTATCTTTGTGAATGCTTTTCTTAGTTATGTGTACCAGGAATTATATCCAGCATATATGAGCTAAATAATAGTGGATTCATCACTGTTTTGAATTCCCCCAAAGGCAAGAATATCATGATTTACATAAAAACCATAGGACTCACAAGGCATTTTTATCATTATTTCAATAAAAGTAACATCTCTTTTTATATTTCAGTTTAACTAAAGAAAAAGGAAATCAGAAGGATTTGGGGATTAAGTTTAAGAAATCTAAACTCACAACACAGAGATAGTTATTTGTATGCTTGGAATTTGCATTCCTTTCTTTCCTCCTTCCAATAGGATATAATAAAAAGTATACCAAATTTACATGTATTAAGATACACAAATCTGAGTGATGTTGTGGATATTTTCTAGCTCTGGGCCTACAATAAAACTGTGTAATTGCTGTGTAAAATAAGAATAATGATACTCACATTCTACCTCATAGAAATACTGTACAAATTCATACTTAATATATAAAGAAAACATGTCACCTGTAAACTCCTACACATACTAATAATAATATATCCTAGTAGGAATGATGATCCACAATGTCAATGATTGGTAATAAATGTGAAATTATTCTATTACTGGGTACTAAATGTGTGTGGGGAGTGGGGTGTGCAAGCACATGTGCTTGTGCATTTTAAAAGATCTATTTATACTTTCCAAGGCCATTTCATCACCTGGTTGTAGCTCTATTGTGCTCCTAACATGACATCATGACCAACAGGAGATATTAAATAGAGTGGTGCTAGGATACAGCATCATGATTTCATTGTAGGACCTTTTCCTGAACTTAGAGTCATAGAGTGCTTAAAAACAAGTATTCTGGCATCAGAGAGAGCTCAGTTTAAATACACTTACTTGTTCTGTATTCCTGGTTATGTGACTTAAATTCTTTAAGACTGTCCCCAGTGCCCTATCTGAAAAATGATAATTCTATTCTTACTTTGCTCACAGTCTTTCTCCAAGCAAATCTAGGGGATGACACATAAAAAGTAAATAACAGAGTGCCTTGTCTCAGTAAATTCTCAATCAATATTAGTTAATATTCTGATTCATAATCTTATACAAAAATGGGGAAAATAAAAATAAATAATTATGAGGAGCTATATAAAAGCAAAACACAAGTATGAAAAAGACAGGAATGACTCATATTTTGGTGTAATTTTCTCTGTCAGTGACTATACTTCATAAGAAATCAAGGAAATATAAACAAATTCTTGGAAAAAAAAATTTCTTTGGTTAAAGTTTTGTGGAATATGAAAAACAGAATAAGTATTTACGTGAAAGAAATTTACTGTTTTGCTTCCATGAATTATTTCTTACTGGTTCTATATATAATGGGAGAACTCTGGCTTGACTTATTAGTACTTTAATAGTCAGAAGTCTCACATAATTATTAATTAAAAAAATAAGATTTAAACTAATATTTGTAAGAATAAAAATATGTTTATATGTTGTCATGGTCTGAATGCAGAGTTCCAAAGGATAGCAAGGAGAGACAAGACAGCCTTCCTCAGTGATCAGCGCAAAGAAATAGAGGAAAAAAATAGAATGGGAAAGACTAGAGAACTCTTCAAGAAATTTAGATATACCAAGGGAACATTTCATGCAAAAATAGGCTCAAGAAAGGACAGAAATGGTATGGACTTAACATAAGCAGAAAATATTAAGAAGAGGTGGCAAGTAGACACAGAAGAACTATACAAAAAAGATCTTCATGACCCAGATAATCACGATGGTGTGATCACTCACCTAGAGTCGGACATCCTGGAATGCGAAGTCAAGTGGGCCTTAAAAAGCATTACTATGAACAAAGCTAGTGGAGATGATGGAATTCCAGTTGAGCTATTTCAAATCCTGAAAGATGATGCTGTGAAAGTGCTGCACTCAATATGCCAGCAAATGTGGAAAACTCAGCAGTGGCCACAGGACTGGAAAAGGTCAGTTTTCATTCCAATCCCTAAGAAAGGCAATGCCAAAGAATGCTCAAACTACCACACAATTGCACTCATCTCACACACTAGCAAAGTAATGCTCAAAATTCTCCAAGTCAGGCTTCAGCAATACGTGAACTGTGAACTTCCAGATGTTCAAACTGGTTTTAGAAAAGGCAGAGGAACCAGAGATCAAATTGCCAACATCCACTGGATCATCAAAAAAGCAAGAGAGTTCCAGAAAAACATCTATTTCTGCTTTATTGACAATGCCAAAGCCTTTGACTGTGTGGATCACAATAAACTGTGGAAAGTTCTGAAAGAGATGGGAATACCAGATTACCTGATCTGCCTTTTGAGAAACCTATATGCAGGTCAGGAAGCAACAGTTAGAACTGGACATGGAACAACAGACTGGTTCCAAACAGGGAAAGGAGTGTGTCAAGGCTGTATATTGTCACCCTGCTTATTTAACTTATATACAGAGTATATCAGGAGAAACACTGGACTGAATGAAGCACGAGCTGGAATCAAGTTTGCCGGGAGAAATATCAATAACCTCAAATATGCAGATAACACCACCATTATGGCAGAAAGTAAAGAAGAACTTAAAAGCCCCTTGATGAAAGTGAAAGAGCAGAGTTAAAAAGTTGGCTTAAAGCTCAACATTCAGAAAACTAGATCATGGCATCTGGTCCCATTACCTCATGGCAAATAGATGAGGAAACAGTGGAAACAGTGTTTGACTTTATTTCTGGGGGCTCCAAAATCACTGCAGATGGTGACTGCAGCCATGAAATAAAAAGATGCTTACTCCTTGGAAGAAAAGTTATGATGAACCTAGACAGCATATTAAAAAGCAGAGACATTACTTTGCCAACAAAGGTCCATCTGGTCAAGGCTATGGTTTTTCCAGTAGTCATGTATGGATGTGAGAGTTGGACTAAAAAGAAAGCTGAGCACTGAAGAACTGATGCTTTTGAACTGTGGTATTGGAGAAGACTCTTGAGAGTCCCTTGGACTGCAAGGAGACCAAACCAGTTGATCCTAAAGGAAATCAGTCCTGAATGTTCATTGGGACATTGATGTTGAAGCTGAAACTCGAATACTTTGGCCACCTGATGCAAAGAGCTGACTCATTTGAAAAGACCCTGATGCTGGGAAAGATAGAAGGCAGGAGGATGTCAGGAAGCATTTAACAGGAGGCTTCCTGTGTGCTGTTTTGGATCTGTCAGGAATCCTCTGGTCCTTATTAATTCCTGAATATTCAGGAATTAAGAGGAGAGGCATGCCTTTCCTGGGGCTGAGGAATCCAGGCATGTCCTTCGTTAGTTTTTCAATACGGTGATAAGTACCCTCTTCCTTCTTATGAACCATATGGTAAAAAGTGATTGTTTACAACTCTCTCTCTTTAATAGGGATCACCTTATGTTTTGTAAGTCTGGAATTTTAATCTTTATCTTTGCTGAGAATAACTACCTTGTAAGACAGTATATATGCCCACACCATGTTGATTAAAACACCTTTGCTCCATCAGAGCTTGGGTCCCGTGTGTCTTTCTTTCTCTTCTCTCTTTCTCTTTATCTCTCTATTTCTGGCTGATTCCCTGGAACGTGAAAGCTGGCTGCATAACCCAGGGAATATTAGCCTCTTTCCTTCTTTCACTCTCTCATCGTCGACTCCAGACCACCAGGTTCCAGTCCATTAAAGGACCAACAGGAGGAGAAGGGGATGATAGAGGATAAGATGGCTGCATGGCATCACCAACTCAATGGACATGAGTTTGGGTAAACTTCAGGAGGTGGTGATGGACAGAGAGGCCTGGCATGCTGCAGTCCATGGGGTCACAAAGAGTCGGACACAACTGAGTGACTGAAGTGACTGAACTGATGGTCTGATCTGAATGTTTGTGTCCCTTCAAAATTCATATGTTGAAATTCTAACCCCAAGTGTATTTGTAGGTGGAGAATTCGGGGTGTTGTTAGGTCAGCAGGGTGGGTCGATCATCAGTGCGATTAGCACCCTCATAAAGGAGACCCCTGAGGCTTTCCTGGTGGTTCAGAAGATAAAGAATCTGACTGCAATATAGGATACCCGAGCTTGATCTCTGGATCAGGAAGATCCTCTAGAGGAGGAAATGGCAACCCACTCCAGTACTCTTGCCTGGAGAATCCCATGGACAGAGGAGTCTGTCAGGCTACAGTCCATGGGGTTGCAAAGAGTCGGACCTGACTGAGTGACTAACAAAGGTGATCTCTAGCCCCTTTTACCATATGAGGATTCAAGGAGAAGTCTGTGATCAAAATGGAACCATCACTTCATGGTGCTGCCACTCTTATCTTAGACTTATGGCTTCCATAACCATGAGAGACAGATTTTGGTATTTTATATAAGCTACCCAGCCTGTGCTATTTTGTTACAGCAGCATAAAGAGACTAAGACACACATTTTATATGAAATGAATCTAGAAACATATTTATATAATTCCATAAGGAAATGAAAATTTATGTCTACTCTAACAACAGTTTTCATTTACAATAAAAATTTTATCCTTAAAAATTTATATTATTCTGCAAATATGTATAACTTCCTATGGTTGAAAAAAGCAAAAAGTTATGCCTTGATAATAATAAGACTTGAAGACTTTATAAATGAGAACATGTTTCTTATGTTAAACAGTTTAATTATTTTAATTTTCAGAAATGTAGATATATAGCAGAAATTGTTTTCACACTTTATACATATGCATGCACATAGGTGACTTAATTCAACTATCTCTCAAATTTTATTGAACAGTTATTCATGTCATAGGGCTTCGCTTGTGGCTCAGCTGGTAAAGAATCCGCCTGCAATGTGGGAGACCCGTGTTTGATCCCTGGGTTGGGAAGATCCCCTGGAGAAGGGAAAGACTACCCCATTCCAGTATTCTGGCCTGGAGAATCCCATGGACTGTATAGTCCATGGGGTCACAAAGAGTCGGACACGACTGAGCAACTTTCACTCACTTCATTCACGCCATAGGTTACTGAGCATCTGTGGAACAAAGTGTTATTTTAAAATAAATCAATTCATCCAGTAGTTTGAGAGTGAGTGTTAGTAATCTGGAATCATGACTCCAGAATAGTTTTACAGCTTTTATATAGACTTAAACTGTGCCAATATATAATAGACTTCTGAATTGTTGCTAAAAAAGAGAACAGGAAAGTGAAATCACTGGAGATGTGCTAGTTGAGCATTTATAAAAGAATTCCCGTAAAATGTTTTCCATTAAAGAAAGATCAAATAATCATAACATTTGAGAGATCATTTAAGTTTAACCCATAAGCACCATTGCTAGTGACTGGGTCTCCTGGACATTTCTTTTTATTACTAAAAATCCTCAGAAAGATGATCTCTCCATTTTCAATAAAGACTCAGTTTTTAGTTTAAGAAAAGAAAGAAAATAACTAGTCACATTGTATTTAGGTGTATTTTCAGACTAGAAATAAGTAAAGAATAAGCAATATTATAGTCTTAAAAACTGCTGTATTTGGAATCAAATATTAGGCTTTATTTTCAATCACAGCAGGCCAATGTTTCATGACTTTAAGCAAACCAACTAAGCTTCTTGAAAATAGTCTCAGTAATTGTTATCCTGGTTTTCATATCAAAAATAAACAAAAGTTACAAGAAAATAGTAGCAAACATCTCAAGTTCTAAAGCCAAATAATTACTCAAGAGTTCAGGTTCAAATAATAGATTTTCTAAATCTAATAATTTGATGGAATAATGAGCATTATTCCAATCGTTTGACTTCATTCATATCTAGAAATAAGATAATTCATATAAATGTCCTCTTAGGTACCTTTCAATTTCATCTATTATTCTATGAGGTTTACTAGTAGTAGTTAGAATTGTCATTAACTATTAGCTCACCATTTCAATCCAGTAGCTTCAAAAGTCAATGTTTAATTTTATGTCCAAGTGAAAAAAATTTCGAATTCTCTACAAGATAACCTTGAATAATCTACAAACTTATTTTACTTGCTTTCCCTTATGGTCATAACATGTTTTTTCCTCTTCCTCCCCATCCCCTCATCCCCAAGCCCTGCTTCCTTTCTGTCCCTCTCTCTCTGCCCTGTCCCTCTCTGTCATATGTAACACCTTTCTGTTATTATCTTTAAAAGAAAAATCCAACCTAGTCAGTTACTTTTCTGTTTATCACTTGAAACTCCTTTTTGGCTATTTATGTGTTCTAAATGTACACACTAAGCTATATATTCATACATCTTTGGTGATCTGGTTTTCAATGTGTATGTGTGGGGACGGTATGTGTTTAATTAAATCTCTGCTTTCTTTGCTCTGTGAAATTTGAAACCTAGCTAATCTATTATCTTGATATTATTTCTGGCATTGGTCATTGATTTCTTCCTTGAACCTTCACTGCTGTCATTCAGAAACAACTAGGGTACAGGATTTCAATTTGTCTATATCAGTAACCTCAGATATGCAGATAACACCACGGTTATGGCAGAAAGTGAAGAAGAACTAAAGAGCCTCTTGATGAAAGCAAAAGAGGAGAGTGAAAAAGTTGGCTTAAAGCTCAACATTCAGAAAACTAAGATCATGGCATCCGGTCCCATCACTTCATGGCAAATAGATTGGGAAACAAACGAAACAGTGACATATTTTATTTATTTGGGCTCCAAAATCACTGCAGATGGTGACTGCAGCCATGAAATTAAAAGACACTTGCTCCTTGGAAGGAAAGTTATGACCAACCTAGACAGCATATTAAAAAGCAGAGACATTACTTTGCCAACAAAGGCCCATCTAGTCAAGGCTATGGTTTTTCCAATAGTCATATATGGATATGAGAGTTGGACTATAAAGAAAGCTGAGTGCCAAAGAATTGATGCTTTTGAACTGTGGTGTTGGAGAAAACTCTTGAGAGTCCCTTGGACTGCAAGGAGATCCTAACCAGTCCATCCTAAAGGAAATCAGTCCTGAATGTTCATTGGAAGGACTGATATTGAAGCCAGAACTCCAATGATTTGGCCACCTGATGCGAAGAACTGACTCCTTGGAAAAAACCCTGATGCTGGAAAAGATTGAAGGCGGGAGGAGAAGGGGATGACAGAGGATGAGATGGTTGGGTGTTATCACTGACTCAATGGACATGAGTATGGTAAACTCCGGGAGCTGATGATGGACAGGGAGGCCTGGTGTGCTGCAGTCCATGTGGTTGCAAAGAGTCAGATACGACTGAGCGACTGAACTGAACTGATGTGTTTCCTAGTGCTTTAAGCCCAGAAAATCTTACTTTATTTTTTCTCTGTTTAAGATCTTGAATACTATTATCATGTAATTACTAACTACATGGTAGATTTCTTCCCTTAAGACATGAATTAATTAATTTTATTATTAGCATAAATGCTATTTAATTGATATTTAAGTTAATCTTAGATTATTAAAATACTATGAATTAATGCTTTTAAATTCTTCAATCTAAATAACTCTCCTTGGTTCATAAAAGCAAACTGAGAAATAGTTTTGATTTTTTTTTTGGTTGGTTGTGTTATGTTCCTAGGAGCCTCATAAAGTGACTCATAAATATGCAGACACTAGGCAGCATATATGTTACTCATTTTACTTTTTATCACATGTTTAGGAAGTTACACTCTGAAAGAACTACTTCACCAATCCAAGTCAGAAACTTCAATCTCTGGCATTTAAGGACCAGAGGATGGAGCCAGGGCTCTGTCACTGGGCTCAGACTTCTCTGTGTGATTCATACTGAATTGCGTGTCTGGATTCCAATAAAGGGCATGACTGGAACTTTCAGTGAAAGATACTTATCCTGTGACCATTGGTTGTGTGTATAAAGCAGGCATCAAGCTCCGTTGCAAAGAGTGTTAGGGGAAAATGCTGACACCCTGGGTACCACAGAGATAGATTACGTGGCTACTTGTGTGGAGGAAGAGCAGTTCATGCTGAGATCCACACTCCTGAAAACAGCTCCCTGAGACCCTACAAGGTGCTTCCGCTGCTGCTGCCTACACCTCTTGAACAATAAAGATCCTGATAGCCAGAGTTATAAGGAGAAGTATCCATAGGGCACTGCAGCTAAGTTAAGCCTCAAAGAACATTCATGTTCTTATGCAAAGAATCTACATAAAATGATATTATTGATCCAAGTATATTAAAGCTTAGAGACAGGGATCAAGAACATCCCCATGGAAAAGAAATGCAAAAAGGCAAAATGGCTATCTGAGGAGGCCTTACAAATAGCTGTGAAAAGAAGTGAAAAGAAAAGGAGAAAAAGAAAGATATTCCCATTTGAGTGCAGAGTTCCAAAAAATAGCCAGGAGAAATAAGAAAGCCTTCCTCAGCGATCAATGCAAAAAAATAGAGGAAAACAACAGAATGGGAAAGACGAGATCACTTCAAGAAAATTAGAGATACCAAGCGAACATTTCATGCAAAGATGGGTTCGATAAAGGACAAAAATGGTATGGACCTAACAGAAGCACAAGATACTAAGAGGTGGCAAGAATACACAGAAGAACTGTACAAAAAAAAAAAATCTTCATGACCCAGATAATCACAGTGGTGTGATCACTCACCTAGAGTCAGACATCCTGGAATGTGAAGTCAGGTGGGCCTTAGAAAGCATCATCACGAACAAAGCTAGTAGATGTGATGGGATTCCAGTTGAGCTATTTCAAATCCTGAAAGATGATGCTTTGAAAGTGCCACACTCAATATGCCAGCAAATTTGGAAAACTCAGCAGTGGCCACAGGACTGGAAAAGGTCAGTTTTCATTCCAATCTCTAAGAAAGGCAATCCCAAAGAATGTTCAAACTACCACACAATTGCACTCATCTCACATGCTAGTAAGGTAATGCTCAAAATTCTCCAAGTCAGGCTTCAGCAATACGTGAACTGTGAACTTCCAGATGTTCAAGCTGGATTTAAAAAAGGCAGAGGAATCAGAGATCAAATTGTCAACATCTGCTGGATCATCGAAAAAGCAAGAGAGTTCCAGAAAAATATCTATTTCTGCTTTATTGACTACATGAAAGCCTTCGACTGTGTGGATCACAATAAACTGTGGAAAATTCTGAAAGAGATGGGAATACCAGACCACCTGACCTGCCTCTTGAGAAACCTGTATGCAGGTCAGGAAGCAACAGTTAGAACTGGACATGGAACAATAGACTGGTTCCAAATAGGAAAAGGAGTACATCAAGGCTATATATTGTCACCCTGCTTATTTAACTTCTAATGCAAAGTACATCATGAGAAACGCTGGGCTGGAAGAAGCACAAGCTGGAATCAAGATTTCCGGGAGAAATATCAATAACCTCAGATATGCAGATGACACCACCCTTATGGCAGAAAATGAAGAGGAACTAAAAAGCCTCTTGATGAAAGTGAAAGAGGAGAGTGGAAAATTGGCTTAAAGCTCAACATTCAGGAATCTAAAATCATGGCATCTCGTCCCATCACTTCATGGGAAATAGATGGGGAAACAGTGAAAACAGTGTCAGACTTTATTTTTTTTTCGGCTCCAAAATCACTGCAGATGGTGATTGCAGCCATGAAATGAAAAGACGCTTACTCCTTGGAAGAAAAGTTACAACCAACCTAGATAGCATATTAAAAAGCAGAGACATTTCTTTGCCAACAAAGGTCCGTCTAGTCAAGGCTGTGGTTTTTCCAGTGGTCATGTGTGGATGTGAGAGTTGGACTGTGAAGAAAGCTGAGTGCTGAAAAACTGATGCTTTTGAACTGTGATGTTGGAGAAGACTCTTGAGAGTTCCTTGGACTGCAAGGAGATCCAACCAGTGCATCCTAAAGGAGATCAGTCCTGGGTGTTCATTGGAAGGACTGATGCTGAGGCTGAAACTCCGGTACTTTGGCCACCTCATTCGAAGAGTTGACTCATTGGAAAAGACCGTGATGCTGGGAGGGATTGGGGGCAGGAGGAGAAGGGGACAACAGAAGATGAGATGGCTGGATGGCATCACCAACTCGATGGGCATGAGTTTGAGTAAACTCCGGGAGTTGGTGATGGATAGGGAGGCCTGGTGTGCTGTGGTTCATGGGGTCTCAAAGAGTCGGACACGACTGAGTGACTGAACTGAACTGATTAAAGCTTAGAAATTATCACTCCTTTATGAAAATTGGAATAACTCAATCAACATTATAATTTTATATTGAGTTCTCATTTTGTTAACTCCTGCAGGCATGCACCAAATAGCTGTGAGTAAGGCTTAATTTATTTTCTGTGGCAGGGCAAAGTGAAAGAATGATGTCCATGCAGTTTAAGGCACAAGTGAACAGAAAGTCAGGACTATGTATCAAAGAGACTGGATGTATTTAAATAGTTTCTTGCTACTAGGTGTGCCAGTGAGACTTTTTTTAATTGAAGGATAATTGTTTTACATAATTGTGTTGTTTTCTGTCACTCAACATGAATCAGTCATAGGTATACATATATCCCCTCCTTTTTGAAACTCCTTCCCATCTCCCATACCATCCCACCCCTCTAGGTTGATACAGAGTCCCTATTTGAGTTTCCTGAGCCATACAGCAAATTCCCACTGGCTATCTATTTTACATATGGTAATGTATGTTTCCATGTTACTCTCTCCATACATCTTACCCTCTCCTCCCCTCTCCCCATGTCCATAAGTCTATTCTCTATGTCTGTTTCTCCATTGTTGCCCTGTAAATAAATTCTTCAGTATCATTTTTCTAGATTCTATATATATGCATTACAATATGAAACTTATCTTTCTCTTTCTGACTCACTTCACTCTGTATGATAGGTTCTAGGTTCATCTACCTCATCAGAACTGATTCAAATGCATTCCTTTTTATGGCTGAGTAATATTCCATTGTGTATATGTACCACAACTTTATCCATTCATCTGTCAATGGACATCTAGGTTGCTTCCATGTTCTAGCTATTGTAAATAGTGCTGCAATGAACAATGGGATACATGTGTCTTTTTCAATTTTGGTTTCCTCAGGATATATGCCTAGGAGTGGGATTGCTGGGTCATATGGTGGTTCATTGGAAGGACTGATGCTGAAGCTGAAACTCCAATACTTTGGCCACCTCATGCAAAGAGTTGACTCATCGGAAAAGACCCTGATGCTGGGAGGGATTGGGGGCAGGAGGAGAAGGGGACAACAGAGGATGAGATGGCTGGATGGCATCACCGACTCGATGGTCATGAGTTTGAGTAAACTCTGGGTGTTGGAGATGGACAGGAAGGCCTGGCTGCGATTCATGGGGTTGCAAAGAGTCGGACACGACTGAGTGACTGAACTTAACTGACTGATGGTGGTTTTATTCCTAGTTTTTTAAGGAATCTCCATACCATCTTCCATAGTGGCTGTATCAATTTACATTCCCACCAACAGTGCAAGAGTGTTCCCTTTTCTCCACACCCTCTCCAGCATTTATTGTTTGTAGACTTTTTGATGATGGCCATTCTGACTGGTGTGAGGTGATATCTCATTGTAGTTTAGATGTGCATTTCTCTAATAATAAGCAACATTGAGCATCTTTTCAAGTGTTTGTTAGCCATCTGTATAGTGAGACACTTAAGTTAAAGTAAGTAATGAAAGTAAGAAATGCTTTCCTAGGGTTGAAAATAAACAAGACAAGAATTAGTAGAGCTAGGAAATATTAGAAAAAGGAATAATAAAATAAATAAAAGTATTCAAGAGTAAAATTTTATAAGAGAAAAGTGAAAGAAAATTATAGATTAGCACAAACTCATGGTGTGTGTATGTGTATGAATTAAAAGACATTTCAGGCTAGTGAATATA
Source organism: Odocoileus virginianus (assembly GCF_023699985.2). Taxonomy (NCBI): domain Eukaryota; kingdom Metazoa; phylum Chordata; class Mammalia; order Artiodactyla; family Cervidae; genus Odocoileus; species Odocoileus virginianus. Next base: position 86,425 of record NW_027224288.1, read on the forward strand.
TCTACATTTGAAAATATTATAAGGCATTTATCCAAATCACTAGAATACTTACTATTACTTTATTTATAAATTTAAGTATATTGACAAAAGCATTTTCTGAAGCAGTGTCATCCACTAAAAAATAATGCAGCAGTAAAAAATGATGGAAAAAGATCTATGTTAGTCCATGTACCATGACAGATAGAATCACTTGCCATTAAGTATGAACAATTCACTTAACATAACACATTTCTTATCTTTTCTAATTAATGAAGTAGTAATAACTTCCTGACTTAATTTCCACTCTGCTACATGTGGAGAACAGCACAAGTTCACACAGCTAGTAGGAGCCAACTTTAAACATAGATTATGTGGGTCCAAGTCCACTGCTTATTTGGTCAGGAAAAATAATTGGGAAACTTATTCTTCTAGGAACAGAGACAGAAGGAATGTAAATAATGGGTAAAATACAGAAGAGTCTAAAATACAGCAACAAGAAAATGACTTCAAAATGACATAAAAAATCCACTATATATAATAGGTTCTAGGTTCATCCACCTAATTAGAACTGACTCAAATGCACTCATTTTTATGGCTGAGTAATATTCACTGTGTATATATACCACAACTCTTTATCCATTCATCTGTTGATGGACATCTAAGTTGCTTCCATGTTCTAGCTATTGTAAATAGTGCTGCAATGAACAATGGGATACATGTGTCTTTTTCAATTTTTGTTTCCTCAGGGTATATGCCTAGGAGTGGGATTGCTGGGTCATATGGTGGTTTTATTCCTAGTTTTTTAAGGAATCTCCATACCATCTTCCATAGTGGCTTTACCAATTTACATTCCCACCAACACCATATTCTAACATATATATACAGAATCTAGGAAAATGGTACTGAAGAATTTATTTACAGGTCAACAGGTCAACAATGGAGAAACAGACATAGAGAATAGACTTATGGACATGGGGAGAGGGGAGGAGAGGGTGAGATGTATGGAAAGAGTAACATGGAAACTTACATTACCATATGTAAAATAGATAGCCAACAGGAATTTGCTGTATGGCTCAGGAAACTCAAACAGGGGCTCTGTATCAACCTAGAGAAGGGTGGGGATGGGGAGGGAGATGGGAGGGAGTTTCAAAAGGGAGGGGATATATGTATACCTATGGCTGATTCATGTTGAGGTTTGACAGAAAACAGCAAAATTCTGTAAAGCAATTATCCTTCAATAAAAAATAAATTAATTTTAAAAATCCACTATATATGCATCATGCAAAGAAAACAATCATTTATCTGTACGTATTATGCAAGCTCTTGAAGGAAGAAAATTCGGATACAGCATATCCACCAATAAGTCATTAAATCCAAGAATGGGCATGAAAAGCTCACATTTGTTTTTTGAGAAATATTTCTTTGATGTTTGCTGTCTCATTCCAAGCACCTAGGCTCAGGAAATGTCTAATTCTGGGAGATAAGACGGAGAAGATACGGCAGATAATGAGTTTGTTCTTCATGTTTAGGAATTAGAACAGCGAGCACATAAAACACAAATGTGCCCTCCATCAACCTCAAAGTAATCACTGAAACCTAGAGATTTAATTAGTTCTCCAAAGTCATGTGCAGAAAAAGAGGAAAGGCTATACACATAGTTTTGAAAATGCCTGGTTTTGGTTCATGTCAGTTCCCATGTTGATTCTCAAACAAAGTACTTTGAGATCTCAAAGCAGGTGGTAGAAGAGAAGTGGCCAGAAATTGGCAGAGGCTCCTAAAGTGAAATCTAATGATTAATAATAATAATAATAATAATAAAGAGGCTCTGGTGTCAGAATGTGATTAAGTTCAAATATAGGCCTGCGGCTTCCTAACTTTTTATTTTATGAAGTTAAGTGTCTCAGCTTCTGCTCATTTACAAATGGGAGTAACATCATCTGCCATATTAGCTTGCTGTGTAGATTAAATAAGAGAATGTTCAGCATTGGGCAGAGACCAAGATTAACACTCTTGGGGGGACAATCTGCAGTGATGCTTAGCCCACACTTAAATCATGGTGTGCTTCCTGGAATTGAAAGAGGAAGGCACATCCTAGGATAGGAGGTAAATCCCTGCCTCTCCTTGAGGTCCTGAGTTATAGAGCCAATCCCAGGACAGGAGATTAGAGACAAACTTTCAGATGGAAGATCACAGGATCAGCATCTAAAATGAGTTGGTATTGGGACTTCCTAGGTGGTCCAGAGGTGGAGACCTCATCTTCCAATGTGGGGGATGTGGGTTCAATTCCTGGTCTGGGAGCTAAGATCTCACATACCTTGGGACCAAAACAAAACAACAACAAAAAAAAACCACAAAACATAAAATGGAAGCAATATTGTAACAAATTCAATAAAGACTTAAAATAATTTTTTAAATAAAATGAGTTGTTATAGGCAGAAACTGAACAGAACAAAGAAGAGGAAAAGAAACAAGATAAACAAGAGTTATTCATAAAATGAAAACTGACAAGAGAATTTTAAGATGTAAGAGACAACGAACCCAGTTAAAGTTCCTATAATGTTTAAACAAATTACAACTAATTTAAAATGCCAGTGATTTTGGCTAAAAGAGATTTTTAGTAAGAACAGAATCGATCAAAGAGTGAGGAAAAACTGAGAGACATGGATAAGGAATAGATGCACATCATTGGCACCCCACTCCAGTACTCTCACCTGGAAAATTCCATGGAAGGAGGGAGCCTGGTGGACTGCAGTCTGTGGGCTCACTAAGAGTCGGACACGACTGAGCAACTTAGCAGCAGCAGCATATTTGAACTCTTCTGAGAGTTTAACAGCAAGAGTGAAATAAGAAAAATAGAATAAAAGGGGAATGTTTCCTGAGTTTGAGGAAACCTGAGCATATTTGAGGGTTGAGAGAGAGAACAAAAAACAAACAAACAAACAAAAATTGGAAAGAACAGAAATTTTGGATGGAAAAAAAATGGGATTACAAGGATAAATATATTTTAATATCTAAAGTGCAGTTAGAGCTTTTTCTTCATAAAAGGATTTTGAGGAGATACTTATAGTGGAAAACTCAGCAAATTAGAGGGAAGAAGCTTAGTTTACATAGGAAATTAACTGGAGGATTTTAAGACCTAGAATAGTAACTATGAGAAAGAAGGCAATTACAGGAAGAAAGTTACAAGTCAAATTCCAACTGGCTACAAAAATTCAGAAATGAGCCAAACCTTTGACTCTCTGAATCTATAATGGTAAATTAGAGAAAAGAGGAGATAATAAAGCTTGACATCTGAATTAAAAGTGCAGAACATATGAATTGACATGGAAAACTACAACAGAGCCAAAAATCTACATTCAAAAAATTAACTCCACTTTCAAACATGAAGCTATACAATTTTTAGGCAAAGGCAAACTCCTTGTAGGAACATGGTGTGACCACTAATTAGTGTTTCTACCACTGTGAATCAAGTCTGGATTCATACTCAAGAATGCGTTTAGGAGAGGCAAAGTGAAGCAATTTGGCTTGTGACATGTTCCTAAAATACTTCCTGAAATAATGTCTGCCAGTGCATTAGAAATAAAATGAAAACTTGTCAATAAGGCCAAGTCAAATACTGGTACAAATGAAAAATTTTAGAGCTTAAACTCATTAGTAACTTTTTAAAGCATTACAAAATATATTCTAATAAATAAACCATAAAAACTCTAAGATAAGCTCCCCAAACCTTGCCTTTGCCAGAGCTGTATTCTGCATTAAACTAGAATTTCAATTTGCATCACCTGCAGGCAGCCATGGTAGCTGGAACTGGTGAGCAACTTCAGTGTAAACAAATGTTACCATTGTCTATGTACCATCATGTGAAAAATGGCAGAAAGCCAAAACATTGTTATAGCCCAAAGAGAAGCTTCTTTAGTACATATTTTGTAAATTCCAAAGGAAGCAATATATAAAAAAACAAAATTAGAATATTTAAGAATGTAACAGAGCTAGAGCTTCTTAAACCTTAAATAAATAATGTAGAGTGCTCAGAATAATTTAATAAACATTTGCATTTATTACATGGCTTCAAATTGTAGAGAAAATACCAGTCATTCTGTCAAAATTTCTGGAATTATGATAATATAGAACTTCAACGAGCTCAAAAATAGACTCATATTTTTGGTTGGTAATTTTGACACAAAAGTTTTACACTTGTGATATTATTCCACAGTAAGCTGAATTGTACCACTGCTTTGACATTCAAAATGCAATTTTTAAAGTTGAAAATACTTATATTTGTAATAGTTTCTTTAATTCTATTAATGTTTGGGAGTTTGTGTTAAGTCCTAAGGCCATTATGACAATTATTTAACATGATCTACATGAAGAAAATGGAAAATAAAATAAAAAATGCAAATCACGTAAAGATAAATCAAGGTTTCAGGAATATAAATGTATAAGAAGGAATCCATCTCAGGTCCTATTGTTCCCATAACTGTTCCTAATGAATCCAGGCTCCTTTAAGAAGCAAACTAAAGGTATGTTTTATGTCAAGACCCCGATTCATTCTCAGTACCAGCTGATTGCACTGAAGGTGCCACATCCCTTGAGGACTAATAATGTACATCCAGTAAGTGACTAGCTGACACCACACAGTAAAATATGTGATTGTATTAATACATATACATAACTTGAAGACAAACAGGTAATATTAATTTGCAATCATATTAGGGAAATACAGATACACTAACTTCAAGAGAACATATTAAATCATTTCAGCTTGTTTTCTTTTAAAATCTGAAATGTTGAGCTTAATCTTTAATATTCTTTTCTTCTAATGACTCATTATATTAGACCATTTGAAGAAAGGGAGACAAACAAAATACTTACTTGTGATGCTATTTCTCGACACTGACACAAAGTGAGGGAAAAGAAACACACAAAATTCAGCTTAAACAGCGACTAAACAATACATACACAAAACAATCAGCAATAGGACAATATATGACAGATAACACATAACATTTATCATCTAATTATGTGTTTGATTACTTATCATAGCACTTTTGAATAAGATTAGGTAAATAATAAGCTAATATTTTAAAAACTTGCCAGAAAGATGTTAGGTTTTTTCCAAAGTCATCTTTCTATGATTTGATGAAAAGTTAATGTGTTATTAGAAAATAAAATAAAAAATGATAAGAGTATATTAAAGGATTATATTCATGAGAAGAAATTGACACCATTATTGATATTCAAAAATCATTATTGATATTAATAGTTGTACTGGTTTTTTAAATGTTAGATACTATAGTAAGATTATTTTTCACCCCTATGTATACACTCAAGCAAATGTATAGAAATATTCTGAGTTTTCAAATATGTTATAAAGGTTAAAATTTGATCTTCCCAGTCAATATATAAGCCCTAAACATTGATAGGTTATAAAAATCATGTTATCTTGTTCTTCAGTTCTATGGAATAACATGGTCTTCATCCTTCAAAAGGCATAAGTGAAATTTTCAATTATAATTTTTGTTGTAATATAATTCAAGTCTAACCCACTATTTAGGATTGTCACTATTGTTACAAATATTAAAAAACACATTAAAAATATATGAATATAGACTTGTTGGAACTGTTTGTCTCCAGATTCTTAACACTTGGCCCAATGGAATAACAGTGAGCAGAAAATGGGAGAGAATGAGCAGCTCAAGTTTCAAAACTATTTGATCTTAAGCCTTACTAAAATATTTCTATTAATGTAATCTGGAGGCTTCCCTGGTGGTGAAAATGCCAAATAATCTGCCTGCCACGCAGGAGACCCAGATTCAATCCCTGGGTTGGGAAGATTCCCTGGAGAAAGGAATGGCTACCCACTCCAATATTCTTGCCTGGAAAATCCCATGGACAGAGGAGCCTGGTGGGCTACAGTCCATGGGTCTCAAAGAGTCAGACACGAATGAGCCTGATTTTATAAAATGAGATTTTACTGAGTACCACTTTTTTGGTACTTTAGCATCTTGCAAAACTATAAAGCCAGGTAATGTTCATCATGTTTTCTTTCTCTTAAATATCTCTAAATATTAAATCTCATATAAGGAAACATATAATATACTCACTCTGTTAACAATGTTCAGGAAAAACAAATCTTTCTATAAATGAACTGACATCTTTTTGTGTATCAAACTACAATTACTATACAACTCAACAGTTTATTTTTGCCTTATTTGCCAGAAAAATAAAAGTAGAATTCCTTTTCAACTACAGCAGTCATGTCATTTTAGATGTAAAGTAACATTAATTTCTTGCCCTTACTAATATATGTTACTGTAAAAGTACTTGAAGTTTATTGTAATCTTTAAACTGCTTCCTTTTTTTTTCTGTAATAGGTAGTATATAAAATTTAAACAAAACTATGTGTTCCAAAAGATGAACTGAACTCAGTATAAGAAGACAGCAGATATTATCTTCATTTAACCTAGTATTCTTTTATTTTTTCCAAGGATGTGTGCTTTTGATAGAAGTTGGAGGTTTGGGAATTTATAAATATTTTTCTGATTTGTGATGGGAAGAACTGACTGAGATGTAATGTTAAATGCTCCTTGATGACAGTATGAATATTCAATGATCTTTTCCCTATCTACACTGTTAACAGCATACAACAAAGACTCTTAATAATACAGAATGACAAATACAGATATGAACTTGACCAATGGAAGAATTAACTATTTTCAAATTGACAAAATCCATATTACAAGATAAAAACAGGATAGTATCCTGCTATGTGGAAATCTTTGTCTTTATCAAGCTTGAGTAAGACGTGGTTAATTGCTTAGGTGTGAAAGCACTTTTTTTCTTTTAACCGTTAATCAAATACTATTTTTTGGATGCAATATTTTTAAACTTTTAGGCATATCAGCCAAGCTGTCTTACACATTTAACTGTCTGGTATGTTTCTCCCATCAGTCATTCCTGATTTTTTCCAATTTGGTCCTGCTCTTTGTGGTGTGAACTACGGGGACCACAGCCAATGAAAAACTCAGATTCAGCTGCAGAAATGGCAATAAAACATCTTTTAGCACCTCTGAAGCTGCAGTGAAAACCAGCAAAAAGTATCTCAGAAAAATGAAACTCTTTTCTTCTGGCCTCAATATCACTTACTTAAACGTCAAACTAAATTGTAACAAGAAAATAAAACTCTACTCCATTATCCTTATGCTTCCTATAAAGTTCTTCTTTTCCACCACAGATTCATTGATTTTAATCACAAGCTGATGTAATGATTACATGACTATTACAATGCATGTAATTGATCTAAGTCTCATAGTTAAGGTTCTGTTTCACATAAGACCAAAGAAAGAAATGGTTAACCAAAATTTTGAATAACATTGAGGTATCTGAAGAAGATAAATATTTCAAGAATATAAACCATAATGTAGAACCACACAGTGTGCCCAATTAAAATATGGATATGTTTTCTGTCGTATGCAGGCATTGTAAATTCTGTTCCATTTTTAATAGGCTCTAGTTTGCTATTATGCTTATTGAGCCAGTGTCTGGCACTGCTCCTGGGGTTCTTTCCTTGGCTCCAAAGTCGTTCTCAACCTAGAGTTTGAGAAAAGGTGAGTTTCATGCTCCCTAACTTATTTCTGTTTCCTTCTTTCCAAATGCTAATATACTGGAGTTTAAGATTATATTAAAAACTAGATTGCTTGCACTGAGAACTTTTCTTAAGTGTCAAAAGGTTACTTAGAATTAATTTACTTCCTGAAAATCTACAAAAAGCATTGAGTCCAAACTCTAGAATATCACTTTCACCAAAAATACTTTATGAAATTCCTGACATAATTTAATGGCCAATATTTCAGAAATAAGTTTCCAGGTTTAGGAATCACAGTTTTCAATCACATTAAACATGAAGACAGGAATAAGTGGATATTTTCAAACCTCAGATGTAGTAAGCTTCTGAGATTCTGTCCTATAGATCCCAATGGGAACGTCTCCAGTAGAAGAACATAACTTCTGATAAAGTCTAGCATAAGTCCTGATCCATAAGTCATCCTCCGTGATCTTCATCTGTAATATAATTGGATTATTTACATACCAGATTTTTAAGAAAGAAAAAACCTAATGGTTATTTTCCATTCCTTAAAAGTAGATTTCACTGGTATTTCAAAATCTCAAAGCAACATTTCATAAGTGCTTACCTGTGAATTAAAGTTATTTACTGCATTCCATCTAAACCTTATCTCTCAGGTTAACTCAAACTTAAGAAACTAAAGGCTCAATTTGTGGCAGCATGGCATTGCATTAGTTCCATCTCAGTGGGCGACACCACTGGTAATTGACTGGGAATTGTTGGAAACCTGTGTGTGAGGGTTTGTTTAAATGTTGAGATAACCAGAGGGTGATACTGAGACTTAGTGGACAGGGTTGGCTGATGATACAAATCCTGAAGTGCAAAGGACACTCCAGCACAAAAACGAATAGCCCATCCAAAGGTCTATAGCATCCCTACTGAGAAAGGTGTGCAATAGAAGGCGCATAGGACTCCCGGACAGGAGGCGTAAGTGCTGCTCCCTCTCTGCTAATCATGAACTTGAACTGTTAATAAATCACTTAAATACACTTGGACATAGTACACTTATTTATAAAACAGGTTAGAGAATTCCCTGATGGTCCAGTGGTTAGGACTCCATGCTTTCCCTACAGGGGGCCCCGGTCAGGGAACTAAGATCCTTCAATCTGTGGGACATGGCCAAAGATAAGAAAGAAAGAAAAAGAAAAAAAAAAAAAACACACAGAAGTTACATGACATGATCAGTGTTTTCCTTGGCAGTATGACATCCTATGTCAGAAACTATTCATCTCAAATGCCAGCCGAGGGGGGTGCGGAGGGGGAAACACTTGTGAATTTTATTCTGAATGGCTATCTGCAAGATTATTAATTTAAATAATGTTTTCCCTAAACATTTTTAATCAATTAAAAAAACCAGGATGCTATTCTTTGAGCATATGTTAGAAAACTAAATAAATAAATGATATAGAAGAGTCAGCCAAAGAGCATTATAGATGGATTTCAGAAATGCCTGTCAGAAGTATCTTCCACTTCAGACAGTAGTAACTTACAGAGCAAAGAAACCCCGATCCTGGTGTAGTATCCAATCCCAACAGAAGTCTGGTAATAGAAATCATATAGTCCTTCACAAATGACTGCAACAGAAATAAAATATGTATTTATCATGTGTATGAAAAACAGAACAGCTTAGAGTGTGAATATCTTATTGCATCTTAAAGGTTACATTAAAGGTTATCACGTCATTGCTGTTATTGTTTAGTGACTAAAGTTGTGCCCGACTCTTTTGCAACCTGATGAACTGTAGTCAGCCAGGCTTCTCTGCCCATGGGATTTCCCAGGCAAGAATACTGGAGTGGGTTGCCACTTCCTTCTCCAGGGATGTTCCCGGCCCAGGGATTGAACCTGCGTTTTCAGCACTGGCAGGCAGATTCTTTACCACTGAGCCACCAGGGAAGCACTGTCATATCATTGAAAGTGAAAGTGTTAGTCACTCAGTTGTGTCTGACTTTCTGACTCCATGGACTATAGCCCACCAGGACTCCTCTGTCCATGAAATTCTCCAGGCAAGAATACTGGAGTGGATTGCCATTCCCTTCTCTAGGGGATCTTTCTGACCCAAGAATTGAACCTGGGTCTCCTGCATTAGCAGGCAGATTCTTTGCAGTCTGAGCCACCAGGGAAGCCCACTTTAGGTAGTGGTAGTTTAGTCACTAAGTCGTGTCTGACTCTTGCGACCCCATGGACTGTAGCCTGCCAGACTCCTCTGTCCCTGGGATTCTCCAGGCAAGAATACTGGGGTGGGTTGCCATTTCCTTCTCCAATCATTAAGCCTCCATTAATAAAAGAAATAAAAATCTATCTTGTCAGTGTGCTAAATACACATGTACAGTTAAGCTGTCCTTAAAAAATATGGAAACTATTATTTTCTAGGATATACTGATATGTTTAAATTTTATGCATGCTATTGGACATGAGGAAAACAATTCTAAATTTTTAATAACAAAAAACTACAAGCTGAATAAAAGAGAATATTTTCTAAACGTTTGTAATGACTAAAATTTACAATGAAATATTTCAACTAGTTTTTTTTTGTTGTGTTTTTTGTTTAAAGCCCTATGAATATCATTTTTTCCTTAATGGAAATATTTAGAAATTATCTGAATACTTGAACCAAAGAATATGAAATATTGCTGCTGTTCAGCTTCTGGCAGAGTTAAAAAAAATAGTGTATTTGTATAAAATAAAATAAAAACTTAGCAATGATGAAATGACAATGTAAAACTCTGCCATTCAGAAACAAACTGAATGGTTCTGAGAGGCTGTAAAATTTCCTTACATGTTTCTAAAGTAGGCAATAGTTATCAGATGTTGAAAATGTCCTTGATTTGTCAGTTTATTGACATTATTTGGTATCTTATTTTTTTTTAAATGTGTATTAGAAAGAAAGGTGTCTTTTTCTTAACCTAGTAATGTTTTCTTAACTTTTATTTATAGTCTTGTTATATAAGTAAAGGAATATGTAGATGAATTAAAGCGTCATATGAAACTCTGTAGGACACTGGCGTCAAAGAATGCCTAATATCATCTCATAGATTATTCGGAAAAATAATTATTTTTTTCTTACAATGTCTTTCATAGGCACATTTAGGTCATTCATTAAATACATGAAATAAAACATTGGGTTACTTCCAGAGCCAATTTAAGTTGACAGTTCCATGAGAAACACTAGTTGTATCATTCGTTTGATAGAATCTAAACAAAACAGAAAATAAACTCTTTAGAGAGCAACAGGAAACACTGAGTACCTGATAGAGAAGTGTGTCCAACATGCTGATACTGAACACCCTCCCAGCAGCGAAAGGCAGTCGGAATATGAAGGCCAAGTTAGAACCTCGTTCTCTTTCTTTCTGTTCAGAAATTTAAAAAAGAATAATTTGTGAGCATCCTCTATCTTATGCTTTTCTGCTTAAATTCTAACAAATGTGAAGAAAGTGATATTTGTCACGTGGTTCTTAGCTGTGAATGCATCACGACTTCACCTTTAATTGTATTGTTAATGGCCCTTTACTTTTCATAACTGTGCACGCATGCTCCGTCGTGTCTGACTCTTTTGCAAACCCCATGGACTGGAGTCCACTGGGCTCCTCGGTCCATGGGATTACCCAGGCAAGAGTATAGGAATGGGTTTCCATTTCCTTCTCCAGGGGTTTTTCCCAACCCAGGAAGCAAACCCACATCTCCTGCACTGGCAGGATTCTTCACCATTGAGCCACCTGGGAAGACCCTTTCATAACCATGTTTTCTTAATTAAAATACCCAACAGTTAAGAAAGCTGGATCCTTTCATACATTAAACATTTATTTACCCTTTGTACATATTTCTTAACAGGATTTGAAGTGATGTTAATAAAAAGAACAAACACAATAGCATTATTTCATCAAATTTGAAAAAAAAAAAACCCTAAAGCCACATAATGTGCCACAATATCTAGAATATCAGCTTTTGAATATTCTCAAATGTAAGGACACAAAATACAGGCAAGTAGGAGTGATCACAACCAGTGGATTCTAAAGCTTTCTGTCATTTGAGTTTTAATTTGTCAATCTGCCTTTCAAGTTGTGCCAGCCATACCTTTTCTCTGTCATAAAAGACAGAAGTGGTATGGACCTAACAGAAGCAGAAGATATTAAAAAGAAGTGGCAAGAATACACAGAAGAACTATGCAAAAAGATCTTAATGACCCAGATAACCATGATGGTGTGATCACTCACCTAGAGCCAGACATCCTGGAACGTGAAGTCAAGTGGGCCTTAGGAAGCATCACTGCAAGCAAAGTTAGTGGAGACGATGGAATTCCAGTTGAGCTATTTCAAACCCTAAGAGATGATGCTGCGCTCAATATGCCAGCAAATTTGCAAATGTGGAAAACTCAGCAGTGGCCACAGGACTGGAAAAGGTCAGTTATCATTCCAATCCCAAAGAGAGGCAATGCCAAAGAATGTTCAAACTACTGCACAATTGCACTCATCTCACACTCTAGCAAAATAATGCTCAAAATTCTCCAAGCAAGGTTTCAACAGTACGTGAACTGAGTACTTCCAAATGTCCAAGCTGGATTTAGAAAACGCAGAGGAAGCAGAGACGAAATTGTCCACATACAATGGATCACAGAAAAATAAGAGAGTTCCAGAAAAAACATCTGCTTTACTGACTACGCCAAAGCTTTAGACTGTGTGGATCACAAAAAACTGTGGAAAATTCTTCAAGAGATAGGAATACCAGACCACCTTACCTGCCTCCTGAGAAATCTGTATGCAGGTCAAGAAGCAATAGTTAGAAATGCACATGGAAAAACAGATTGGTTCCAAATTGGGATAGGAGTATGTCAAGGTTTTATATTGTCACCCTGCTTATTTAACATATGCAGAGTACATCATGTGAAATGCTAGGCTGGATGAAGCACAAGCTGAAATCAAGATTGCCATGAGAAATATCAATAACCTCAGATATGCAGATAATACCGGTCTTGTGGCAGAAAGCAAAGAAGAACTAAAGAGCCTCTTGATAAAAGTGAAATTAAAGCCATAAAATTAAAAAACGCTTGCTCCTCGGAAGGAAAGCTATGACAAACCTAGACAGTGTATTAAAACGCAAAGACATTACTTTGCCGACAAAGGTCCGTGTAGTCAAATCTTTTCTAGTAGTCATGTATGGATGTGAGTGTTGGACCATAAAGAAGGCTAAGGGTTGAAGAATTGATGCTTTTGAATTGTGGTTGGCAAGCCTCTTGAGAGCCCCTTGGACTGCAAGGTGATCAAACTGGTCAATTCTAAAGGAAATCAGTTCTGAATATTCCTTGGAAGGACTGATACTGAAGCTGAAGCTTCAATACTTAGCCACCTGCTGCAAAGGACTGACTCATCTGATGCTGGGAAAGATTGAAGGCAGGAGGAGAAGGAGATGACAGGATGAGATGGTTGGATCACATCACTGACTTAATGGGCATGAGTTTGAGCAAGTTCCAGGAGTTGGAGATGGACAGGGAAGCCTGGTGTTCTGCAATCCACGGGGCTGCAAATAGTCGGACATGACTGATTTACTGAACTGAATTGACTGAGCCATACCAAACTGCAGCTAAATTTCAGTAAATGACCCCCAAAAGTGTGTTTAAACCAGAAAGAGAAAAATATAATACTTTAAAGCATATGTGTGGAATCTAGAAAAATGGTATAGATGAACTTATTTGCAGGGCAGGGGTAGAGACACAGACATAGAGAACAAATGTCTGAATACCAAGGGGTAAAGTGGGGGTGGGATGAAACAGGAGATTGGGATTAACATATATGTATACTATCGATACTAGTATAAAATAGATAACTAATGAGAACCTACTGTAAAGCACAAGGGGAAATAAAAGGAAGGTACAATCTGTTTTTAGGACATATATTTGTTAATCTTAAAACAGGATTCCAGTATACAGTAGGTGCAAAAAACACTGTTTGAATCCACTTACATGAGGTACCTAGAATTTCAAATTCAGAGTGAGAAAAGACACTGGTAGATGCCAGGAGTCAGGGAGTGGGGAAAGAGGGGTATGGGAAGTCAGTGTTTAAAGGGGATAGAGGTTCAGTTTAGGAAGGTGAAAAAAATCCCAGAGATGGATGACAGTGAGTGTTGCAGAACAATGTGAATGTACTTGGTGTCCCTGAACGGTACAGTTAAATATGCTTAAAATAGCACATTTTCATCATAAGACTTTTACCACAGTAAAAAAAAAAAAAAAGAAAAGAAAGAAAAAGCATGTGTTTGTGTGTATAATGGTGTATGAGGGTTTCTTTTGAAAAATTCTGTTGCAATTATTGCCCATTAATAAGCAAAGGCCTAAGAGCAAATGTTTGTGTAAGACTGGAACAAAATTCTTAAGGATGAAACTTCTCCTTGTACTCAAGTGGTCACCTCAAAGACACTTGTTTCTCTTGTTGCCAGCTTCCCCTTACCAGGAAAGACAGACAAAAGCAAATGAAAACATCAGCCCTCACTCTCTGAGGCAATGGAAGGGGGCTCCAGTCTCGAATGCAGCAAATTTGGGAGGTCTCAAGGGAAGGATGGCTCCATGTCCATCTTTTTAGGAATGGGTGGGAGGGCAGACTGCTGACAGAGGGGGTCTTGGAGATGAAAACCGAGGCCACTGCTCCTGATTGTTGTCATGATGGTACTAGAGCGACTAGACCCCTGGGCTTTTCCTGGACAGACAGACGAGGTTGGGCTCAGGATCAGCCCTGTCAGGGAGAAAGAGGAGTTACTCCACCACATCTATTGTGTCTACTAGTTGAGAAGACTGTCCAGAGTATAAAGACATCCTGACTTGAAATGTAAGGAGAAGGAAGGATATGCAAGTGGTGCCCCCTTGGTATCTGTGTCCTGGTATCAATGATCTGCATTACATCACAATGCAGTCACTGACTTATTAGCCTTGGTATCAGCAATGCCTGTTTGAACTGCCTAGGTAGGCAGTTTGGAGATGCTCTGAATGAGCAGTCTTTCTATGAATCTGGAGCCACAAGTGGTTCTTAAGTTGTGCTAAATGCCTGGCACACAGTCAGTGAAATTTTATTGAACAAATGAATAAATCTTTTTCTACTTACAGTATTTGTCTAAATCTAAAGAAAATTTGCTGCATAAAGTTTATAACATTTGTATGAAGAGGCAAGAAACAAATAATTTGAGGTTCACTCAACACCCCTCTCTTCTCACTTCAGTTCTTTAATGGAGGCTTGAAGGTGGAAAAAAACTGCAGAGTTTGTGTTATGCAAAGTTCTCTGACTTTAGTATATCTTTTGACTATTGTGTTTTACAAGATACAATAATTAATATTTCTGTGATTTCTTCTAGTACAAACATATATTATATTAATTTTTTTCAGGCATACTTCCTTTCTTGGTATAATTCTGGATTCAGTTAAAGTTTCACCAATGATTTTGTGTTTTCTTAACATCCACTCATCTAAAACTTTGATGTTGTTTAGTCGCTAAGTCATGTCTGACTCTCACAACCCCTTGGACTGCAGACCATTACGCTTCTCTGTCCATGGGATTTTCCAGGCAAGAATACTGGGTTCCAATTTCTTCACCAGGAGATTTTTTCACCTCAGAGATTGACACTTATCTAAAAATACCTAAAACTTATCTCAGACATCCAAATCAGAGATCCCAGACACTTTAATATCCTTGGTTGTACCTATCTCTTCCACTTGGTTTGCTATTGTGAACATATGGTTTTGTTGGAAGAAGGAATTTTTTCTGGCATAAATTGTGTTTTCTTTACTGTGCCCATCCAGTTCCTTATGGAATGAGCTGATAACATGGCTGGACTTAGCAGATTCTGCCTGGACCCAACACGTAGTAATACTGTAACCCCAAATCTAGTGGCTTTTCCCACCATTCACCCTACTTGACCTTCATCACAGGGTGTGACACAACATCTTCTCTTCTTTTTTCATTCTTTTCCTCTCTCTTTCTCCCCACCCCTACTCTATTTCACCAACAGCCTTCAAATCTTCTCTCCAAATTTTTATGTCCTGGCCAAGCTAACTCTGCCTTTCCTCTCACAAAGTTGCTTGCCCAGGGAGTGATCTTTGGAATTCAAACACAGAAAACCCTCACAGTAAAATACAAGCATCTTCAATGAGTTGCTAGAGTTTTGTGTATCCTGCTTAGAGCTTTTCTAGGAAAGTCTCAGGGCTTTTCATTGCAGCTCTGAATGTGTATCTCTTCCAGAACAAGTTTCCTATTAGAGCTTCTCACTGAAGTGTGTGCTTAGCAACTGAGGAGACAGAGGATTCTGAGTCCTCACTGGCTTTAAATCAATCTCTCTTTCTTTCATGTCTTCTTTGTATTGCACATAAGAAGGAGGCAGTTCCAGTAATAAAGACCATTTCTTTGCATTTCCACTTTTCTTCTCACTGGAAAGAGTAGGTTCCTACCACACCCCCCTACACACGTGAACACCCACATATGAATGCACACACACACACTCACATGCACACAGACACGTGCACGTGCGTAAACACATACACATACATGTCTTTTCCAGTCTCAGTGGCAGCTTAGAGGGGTTGCATTTTCTGGACACTCCATGAGTTCATCTTGCTTATGAGGACTCAAGGCAACCTCAGTCCCACATCCCCTAACACACTTGAGTCAACCCAAGGCAAGTTCATGCTGAAGGAGTTTGGGGTGTGGGAGACCCCCTTCCTTATCTCAGAGAAGAATTCAAGGTCTTCAAGGCAGTTACTACCCTCCTGCACTAAGATACACATAGTCCTTACCTTAGGAATAGAATGATAGGCTAGTTTATCATCCAAATCAGGACCTCTTGACAGGTGCTCCTAGTAAGTATACTGAGACAACAGCCATACACTAGGAGTGCTGGGCAAACTGGGACTCCAACCATGTCACTTATAACTTAGAAATATGTGCTCCACAAACCAGACACGCCAATGACTGCCTGCACGCTGTTCTCCCTGAAGACCCTGCTGCTCCAGAGAATTGAGACATCTGGAAAATTAGAAGCTTCTGAAAAACATGTGCGTTCAGTAATAAAGAAAATATGTTGAAGGATTAAACGTGAATTTTTAGAGGGACACAAACATTCAATCTATGCAACTTTAAGCCTATTGTGTGAAATCATAGTACTATACACATTCTTCTTTTTTCTTTTTCTTTACTGTGAATATGTTAAAAATAACTGATATTCTTGCCTGTTTAATCCCAGGATCTATCTCCAGTGTGTATTAGTTTGCTCTATCATTGACTACATAGCAGTATATGATTTATAGACCTGATCCTTTATGAAAGGGTTGTTAGTTGCTCAATCATATTTGACTCTTTGCAACCCCAGGGTCTGTAGCCTGCTAGCCTCCTCTGTCCATGGGATTCTCCAGGCAAGAATACTGGAGTGGGTTGCCATTCTCTTCTCCAGGGGATCTTCCCAACCCAGGGATCAAACCCAGGTCTCCTACATTGCAGGCAGATTCTTTACCATCTGAGACATTCTGATGAACAGATGTCAATTCAGTTTAGTTCTGGCACTCATTACTCAGAATTGGCCAAGACCCTGCAGATTAGGGACTCAGTCCCACAAGACTGATCTCATTTCAGCCACCAGCTGCAAGTCCTTGGTGTCTCCAATCCGACAGCACCTCTTGTCCATCCAGCTACACATCTGGCGTTCCCACAACTCCTACAATTTCAGTAATCTTCCAGAATGCTCACAGAACTCACAAAAGTGCTATATTTAAGGACTATCATATAAATATAAAGAATGCAAATGAACAGCAGATGAAAAGGTACATTGGGCAAATCTGGATGAGCCAGAAGCACAGGAGCTTCTGTCTCCATGGAGTCTGAGGGCACCACCCTTCTGGTACATCAACATGTTCACCAATCAGGAGGCTCTCTAAGCCTCATTCTTCAGTGTTTTTATCAAAGCTCCATTTTATAGGCATGATTAATTAAATCATTAACCACATTATGAAACTCAATCTTCAGCCCCTCTTCTTCCCTGGAGGGAGGGAGGTGAGCAGGTACTGAAAGTTTCAGTTTCCTAATCACATCTTTGCTGTTTCTGACAACTAGCCTTCATCCTAAAGCCATCTCCATGAATGCCTTGTTAATATAAAATCACGTACGAATAACAAAATGCATTTCTATCACTTAGGAAATTCCAAGAGTTTTTGAAGCCCTGTGTCAGGAACTATGGACAAAGAACAAATATTAACTTTTCTTTATACCATACTATTCATCTCATGTTTTTATTACTTTGCTTCTTACATCAATGTGTAATTAGTACATGATTGCTAAAGTGTAATTATGATCATCAATGGAGAAAGGTTCAAATGCAACTTTAAAAAAAGTAGGCTTGAAGCTTAAGCATGAATAAAAGGCATTTTTATGAAATGCATCAAAAGAAGAGTAATGAAATGTCTTCAAAGGAAAATGAGACAAAAATTTATTTTTCTATTGTTTTCCTCTCTTTAGTTTCTTTATTACCAGACAAACTTTCCATCTCTGCTTAGCTCTCATACCGTGTTTCTGATGCCTGCTACATTAATTTTGTTAGGAGGAGTGTCAATGACCCAATGATCAATAACAGAACACAGAAAGTACAGTTGGAATGCCATATCTACAGATTCTGCATCTGCCCACTTCAGCCAATCATGGACTGAAAATATTTGGGGAAAAAATTCCAGAAAGTTCCCAAAAGTAAAACGAGTTTGCCACCTACTGGCAACTATTTACATAGAATTTACATTGTATAATATTAGATATTATAAGTAATCAGATTATTAAAAATACACAGGAGGATGTGCATACATAGGCTATATGCGGACACTAAATCATTTCATATAAGGGACTTGAGCATCCTCAGATTTTGGTCCTGCTGAAGAGTGGGAAGGGAGGGGACTGAAACCCATTCCCCATGGACACTGAGGGAGGACTCTATTATTGGATAAATAATATCAGTGAGTCGATGTGAATATCCAGGACCAGAAATATAATGTGAAACAAATGAACAACAACAACAACAAAAAAAAAAAAACAGCAACCATGAGAGAAAATTAGATTAAAAAAGCAAGCTAAAGCATGATGTTCAGGAATGTTTAGATTGATTTTACAAATTTGAAGAAAGTAAGGGTGGTATGCCACATATAACAAAGAATATTGACTGTCCACCAAAACTCATTGCCTAATTCTTCTTGGGCACATGGTTGGACTACCTTTCTCAGTCTCCCCTGAAGTTAGGTGTGGCCATAGGATTGAGTTCTAGCCAATGGCATCTGAGTGGAGTCTGTGTGCCACTCCCAGACCTTGCAAAGGAAAATCTCCATCTAATTAGTATTGATGTGTGAACATTATTTGCTGCAGTTAGTCAGATGTTAGAAGAAAGTAGCTCAGGTAAGAATTAACTTCAAGTTCCCAGGGGTACTAGTGGTAAAGAACCCTCCTGCCAATGCAGCGGAAGTAAGAGACTTGAATTCCATCCCTGGGTTGGGAAGATCCCCTGAAGGAGGACATGGCAACCCACTCCAGTATTCTTGCCTGGAGAACCCCATGGACAGAGGAGCCTGGTGGGCTACAGTCCATAGGGTCACAAACAGCTGGACACAACTGAAGCAACTTAGCGCACAGACTAAATAGGGACTACAGCATGCCAGGTTTCCCTGTCCTTCACTGTCTCCTGGAGTTTGCTCAAACTCATGTCCATTGAGTTGGTGATGCCATCCAACCATCTCATCCTCTGTTACCCCGTTTCCTTCTGCCCTCAGTCTTTATCAGCATCAGGGTCTTTTCTAATGAGTTGACTCTTCAAATCAGGTGACCAAAGTAATGGAGCTTCAGCTTCAGGATCAGTCCTTCAAATGAATATTCAGGGTTGATTTAATTTAAGATTTACTGGTCTGATCTCCTTATAGTTGAGGGGATTCTAAAGACTCTTTTCCAGCACCACAGTCAGTTCAGTTCAGTCACTCAGTTGTGTCTGACTCTTTGCAACCCCATGAACTGCATCCTGACAGGCTTCCCTATACATTACCAACTCCCAGAGTTTACTCAAACCCATGTCCATTGAGTTCATGATGCCATTCAAACATCTCATCCTGTTGTCCCATTCTCCTCCAGCCTTCAATATTTCCCAGCATCACAGTCTTTTCAAATAGGTCAGTACTTTGCATTAGGTGGCCAAAGTATTGGAGTTTCAGCTTCAACATCAGTCCTTCAAATGAATATTTAGGAGTGAGTTCCTTTACGATTGACTGGTTGGATCTCCTTTCAGTCCAAGGGACCCTCAAGAGTCTTCTCCACCACCACAGTTCAAAAGCATCAATAATTTGGCACTCAGCTTTCCTCACAGTCCAAATCTCACATTCATACATGACTACTGGAAAAACCATAGCTTTGACTACATGGGCCTTTGTTGGCAAAGTAATGTCTCTGTTTTTAATATGCTGTCTTGGTTGGTCATATTTTTTTTCTTTCAAAGACCAAGCATCTTTTAATTTCATGGTTGGAGTCACCATCTGCAATGATTTTGGAGACCAAGAAAATAAAGTCTTTCACTGTTTCCATTGTTTCCCCATCTATTCACCATGAAGTGATTGGACCGGATCCCATGATCTTAGTTTTCTGAATGTTGAGTTGTAAGCCAACTTTTTCACTCTCCTCTTTCACTTTCATCAAGAGGCTCTTCAGTTCTTCTTTGCTTTCTGCCACAAGGGTGGTGTCACCTGCATATCAGAGGTTATAGATATTTCTCCTGGCAGTCTTGATTGAAGCTTGAGATTCATCTAGCCCAGCATTTCCCATGATGTACTCTGCATGTGAGAGGGTAACAGGCAGGAAGGCCAGGGGTCTCCAAATGGAGGAAATAGGCTGCAAGTGCCAGACATTTTTCTCTCTCTTAAGCGGCAGGAGGAAACAAACTAGCGATACTTTTTTTCTTCTCTATACAGATTTGAAAGGAGGTTTCTCTTAAAATGCTGTGTTGCCATGACACCTGGTTTCACCTGAAGCTAACTATTCTCAAACCTTGAGTTAACCAATACATTTTTTTTTCTTATGGAAATGTTTGTCTTAAGATATGTTAATTTACCCCAGACTCTGTAAGTTCCGCCAAATGGCCCAACCTACTTACTCAGATATTGTTCCCCTAATCTATGTAAATGAAACTATTTGTTTGGTAATCTGCCCTTCTACAAGATTCAAGTCAATCGTTTTATGGCCTGGGATGAATTATCTGGTGCCATTCTAAATTTTAAGACATTCCTTTCTTTTCATTAACAGACTGTGAGTGACTATATAACATACAGCTAAAGACTAGAAGGGGGGTACTCTTTCTGCCCCCTTCTGATGCCTATGTCAGAAGCTTTCTCTATCTCCTTTATACTTTAATAAAACTTTATTACACAAAAGCTCTGAGCGATCCAGCCTCGTCTCTGGCCCCAGATTGAATTCGTCTCCTCCAGAGGCCAAGAATCCCAGCGTCTTATCATTCAACAACAACCTTTCACATGTAAGTAAAATAAGCAGGGTGACAATATACAGCCTTGACATATGCCTTTCCCTATTTAGAACCAGTCTGTTGTTCCATGTTCACTTTTAACTGTTACTTCTTGACTTACACACAGATTTCTGAGGAGCAGGGTCACATTGTCTGCTATTCCCACCTCTTTCAGAATTTTCCAGTTTGTTGTAACCCACACAGTCAAAGGCTTTGGCATAGTCAATAAAACAGAAGTCAATATTTTTCTGGAACTCTCTTGCTTTTTCGAGGATCCAATGGATGTTGACAATTTGATCTCTGGTTTCTCTGCCTTTTCAAAATCCAGCTTGAACATCTGGAAGTTTGCAGTTCATGTACTGTTGAAGCATGGCTTGAATTTTGAGCATTACTTTGCTAGCATGTGAGATGAGTGCAATTGTGTGGTAGTTTGAACATTCTTTGCATGATTGAAATGAAAACTGATCTTTTTCAGTCCTGTGGCCACTGCTGAGTTTTCCACACTTGCTGGCATATTGAGTGTAGCACTTTCACAGCATCATCTTTTAGGATTTGAAATAGCTCAACTGGAATTCCATCAGCCATACTACCTTTGTTCGTAGTGATGCTTCCTAAGGCCCACTTGACTTTACATTCCAGGATGTCTGGCTCTAGGTGAGTGATCACACCTTCATGGTTATCTGGGTCATGAAGATTTTTTTGTATAGTTCTTCTGTATATTCTTGCCACCTCTTCTTAATATCTTCTGCTTTTGTTAGGTTCATACCATTTCTGTCATTTATTGTGCCTATCTTTGCATGAAGTATTCCCTTGGTATGTCTCATTTTCTTGAAGATATCTCTAGGGTTTCCCATTCTATTCTTTCCTCTACTTCCTCACTGAGGAAGGCTTCCTTATCTCTCCCTGCTATTCTTTGGAACTCTGCATTGAAATGGGTATATCTTTCCTTTTCTTTTTTGCCTTTAGCTTCTCTTCTTTTTTTCAGCTATTTGTAAGGCCTCCTCAGACAACAATTGTGCCTATTTGCTTTTCTTTTCCTTGGGGATGGTCTTAATCACTGCCTCCTGAACAATGTCATGAACCTCCATCCATAATTCTTCAGGCACTCTGTCTATCATATCTGATCCCTTGAATCTATTTGCCACATCCACTGTATAATAGTAAGGGATTTGATTTAGGTCATATCTGAATGGTCTAATGGTTTTCCCTACTTTCTTCAATTTAAGTCTGAATTTGGCAATAAGGAGTTCATGATCTGAGCCACAGTCAACTCCTGGTCTTATTTTTCTGACTGTATAGAGCTTTTCCATCTTTGGCTGCAAAGAATGTAACCAATCTGATTTCAGTGTTGACCATCTGGTGATGTCCATGTGTGGAGTCTTCTCTTTGTTGTTGGAAGAGAGTCTTTGATATGACCAGTATGTTCTCCATTCTCTTGGCAAAACTCTATGAACCTTTGACCTCCTTTGTTTTGTACTATGAGGCCAAATTTGACTGTTACTCCAGGTATTTCTTGACTTCCTCCTTTTGCATTCCAGCCCTCTATAACGAAAAGGACATCTTTTCTGGGTGTTAGTTCTAGAAGGTCTTATAGGTCTTCATAGAACCGTTCAGCTTCAGCTTCTTCAGCATTACTTGTCAGGGCATAGACTTAGTTTACTGTGATATTGAATGGTTTGCCTTGGAAACAAACAGGGATCATTCTGTCGTTTTTGAGATTGCCGTTTTTGAGATACAAGTACTGCATTTCAGACTCTTTTCTTGACTATCATGGCTACTCCATTTCTTCTAAGGAATTCTTGCCCACAGTAGTAGATATAATGGTCATTTGAGTTAAATTCACCCATTCCAGTCCATTTTAGTTCACTGATTCCTAAAATGTCGATGTTCACTCTTGCTGTCTCCTGTTTGACCACTTCCAATTTGCCTTGATTCATGGACCTAACATTCCAGGTTCCTATGTAATATTGCTCTTTACAGCATCAGACTTTACTTCCATCACCAGTCACATTCACAGCTGGGTGCTGTTTTTGCTTTGGCTCCGTCTCTTCATTCTTTCTGGAGCTATTTCTCCACTCATCTCCAGTAGCATATTGGGCACCCGCAGACCTCGGGAGTTCATCTTTCAGTGTCCTCTTTTTGCCTTTCCAGTCTGTTCATGGGGTTCTCAAGGCAAGAATACTGAAGTGGTTTGCCATTCCCTTCTCCAGTGGACCATGTTTTGTCAGAACTCTCCACCATGACCTGTCCATCTTGGGTGGCCCTACATGGCATGGCTCATAGTTTCATTGAGTTAGACAAGGCTGTGGTCCATGTGATCAGTTTGATTAGTTTTCTGTGATTGTGGTTTTCATTCTGTCTGCCCTCTGACAGATAAGGATAAGAGGCTTATGGAAGCTTCCTGATGGGAGAGACTGACTGTGGGGGAAACTGGGTCTTGTTCTGATGGGCAGGGCCATGCTCAGTTCAGTTCAGTTCAGTCGCTCAGTCGTGTCTGACTCCTTGCGACCCCATGAATCACAGCACGCCAGGCCTCCCTGTCCATCACCAACTCCCAGAGTTTACTCAAACTCATGTCCATCGAGTCGGTGATGCCATCCAGCCATCTCATCCTCTGTCGTCCCCTTCTCCTCCTGCCCCCAATCCCTCCCAGCATCAGGGTCTTTTCCAATGAGTCAACTCTTTGCATGAGGTGGCCAAAGTACTGGAGTTTCAGCTTCAGAATCAGTCCTTCCAATGCTCAGTAAATCTTTATTCCAATTTTCTGTTGATTTTGGGGCTGTATTCCCTCCCTGTTGTTTGACCTGAGGCCAAACTATGGTGGAGGCAATGAAGATAAAGGTCCTATGCAGGCACTGCTGCATTCTGTGCCCCTGACACTGCAGCAGGCCACCGCTTCTGCCGGAGACTCCTGGACACTCACAGGCAAGTCTGGGTCAGTCCCTTGAGGGGTCACTGGTCTTTTCTCCTGGTTCCTGGTGTGCACAAGGTTTTGTTTGTGCCCTCCAAGATTCTGTTTCCCCAGTCCTGTGTAAATTCTGGTGACTCTATGGTGGGGTTAATGGTGACCTCCTCCAAACAGTTCAGTGATAAAAAG
Organism: Odocoileus virginianus; assembly: GCF_023699985.2. Taxonomy (NCBI): domain Eukaryota; kingdom Metazoa; phylum Chordata; class Mammalia; order Artiodactyla; family Cervidae; genus Odocoileus; species Odocoileus virginianus. The sequence continues at coordinate 110,622 of NW_027224288.1, forward strand.
CACCAGTTAGAAATGAACAGTTAGCATTATCAGTGATGGCACATGAGTTAGATTGCCAGCTCTGCCATAAGGAAGTATCATAAACAGAGCGGCTATAACAACTGAAATTTGTTGCCTCTCAGTTCTGAAAGCTCAGAGTTTGAAATGAAGGCATTTCCAGCTTTGGTTCCTTCTGAGGACTCAGTGATGGATTTGTTCCAGGCCTCTCCTCTTGGCTTGTGGATGTCTGTCTTCCCTTTATAAGTGTCTGTCCCTGGGTCTGAATTTACACTTTTTATAAGGATGCCGATCATTCTGGGTTAGGCCCTAAAGGCCTTCTTTATCTTCCTTACCTCGGTAAAATCCTGTCTTCAGAGAATTTCACCTTCCGCAGTAGTGGAGGCTAAGACTCCAGCACATTTTTGGTGGGGCAGAGGGGCACAATTCAACCCATAATGGTGGTGGTGGTTGCTTAGTAGCTAAGTCATGTCTGACTCTTGCGATCCCCGTGGACTGTAGCCTGCCAGACTCCTCTGTCCATGGGATTCTCCAGGCAAGAATAGTGGAGTGGGTTGCCATTTCCTTCTCCAGGGGATCTTCCTGACCCAGGAATCAAACCCGGGTCTCCTGCACTGCAGGCAGATTCTTTACCGACTGAGCTATGAGGCAAGCAACCTAAAATGTTTCTATGTGACAATCTGATTTCAATAGATATAACTGAGAGTAACTGAATTAAAATTCAGTTACTGAATTTTTACTTATTTTCCATGGCTTTATAACATTGATAACATTGATTTCAATTCCACTTCCCTTAACACCTCTATTCTTAATAATTTGGTAATATGTTATTTTTTATTCTTCTTGGAAAATATCTAGAAGATGCAAGTGAAAGAAAGTGAAGTGAAAGTGTTAGTAACTCAGTCCTGTCTGTTCTTTGCAACTCCATGGACACCCCATGGCCCACAGCTCACCAGGCTCCTCTGTGTATGGGATGTCTCAAGCAAGAATACTGGAGTGGATTGCCATTTCCCATTCCAGGGTATCTTCTGAAACCAGAGAGAGAACCCAGGTGTCCTGCATTGCAGGCAGATTCTTTATCATCTGAGACACCAGGGAAGCCCCCAAGAAGATGCAAGGGTAAACATAAATCTCAAGAAATAAATGAATTCCCTAATGCCAAAAAAGAAAACTGTCTTCTTCCCTTTCTTTTTCCTAGAGTTTTCTTTTAGAAAGTTTGCAATTGTAAATCCTTTCCTTGTCTCTTAGAGACAGATGCAAAACCTTTGAAAACATGAATAACCTCCAGACAGTTTTTTATCCCAGGAATGTCTTGAGGGCCTTGGAACTATCTTTATGAAATGGGAACATAAAGTACCCTGTCTGTCTCTTTGGGAGTTTAGCCTAGATGCCAGGCTTCAAGTTGTAACTTCTTGTTTCTGCAAAGATAGAAGAAAATGTATTTGCCCCTTGGATCAAGACAATTAACAAGTATGTAAATGTATCTGCCCAGCTACCTAAACAGATGAGATGTCTTTCTGTCCTTGTAATCTCTTTAGTGGATTTCTGAAATGCATATTATACATGATCTGATTTAAAGCTTATTCAAACAAAACTTTTCTACATAAATGAAGAGGACTTTTAGATTGGAGGAAAGTTTTTCTTTTTAATTAATTCCCCAACACAGGTCAAAATTTCATCTTGTTATTCTTTTCCCCTAACACAATTGACACACAACAGTGTAGACACACAGATTAACCAATATTGAATATAACTTCCACAATTATAACCTTACTGTATCAACTGAACTGGTATAAAATTAAATACACATAGAAAAGATCCTGATGCTGGGAAAGATTGAGGGTAGAAGGAGAAGATGACAGAGGATGAGATGGTTGGATGGCATCACCGATTCAATGGACATGAGCTTGAGCACACTCCAGGAGATAGTGAAGGACAGGGAAGTGTGGTGTGTTGCAGTCTATGGGGTTTGCAAAGATTTGGACATGACTTAGTGACCAAACACAAAAACAATAGAATATTTATTAGTGATGATGCCAACAATACTAATTTATAATTATGCTTCTGAGACTATTTGAGCACTGATTATATGCCCAAGCTGGGCTAAATACTGTGACTAGATTGTGTGATGTGGTCTTTGCAATGACCCTATCACTTGGCTATCATCAGTATTTTCCAGAGCAACTGCCAAGGGCTATGAAGGTGTCAATGTTTTATTCAGGTTCCATTCCTAGACAGCAGTAGAGCCACGGGTGATCTGACTGCAGAACCTGTCTGCTTCATCATGGGGAGATCCTCCCTTACATGTCATGAAGGAGACCGTGCCACACCAGGACAGCATCCATTCCACTGGCTGCTTACTCCTGGGTTTGTCTGTGGATGCTGAGCCATTCAGCTCTGATTTCTACCCTTGGTGTTGAGGCCATGTATGACACAAGGAACAGTTTCTGAACATGAAAGGCTTTATGTTTCTCTTGTGCACCAACTAGATGAAACTGAGCAGCCCTGCCTTTTTTTTTTTCAGTTTCCTAGACCTGCCCCCATTTCCAAAGGGCAGATTCAGTTACTAACTAGGGGAGTCAGGTAATGCAGAAAGAAACAAGTGATCCATTTATAGTTACTATAAAGTATTGGCTGTCTTTCCCATGTTACACAATATATCCTTATAGCTTATTTATGTCTAACAGTTTCTACCTCTTAATCCCCTGTAGATTGCCCCTCCCTCCTTCCTTGCCCCACTGGCAGCCACTAGTTTCTTCTGCATATCTGTTAGTGTTCTTTTTTTTCATATTCACTAGTTTGTATAAACTTTAAAAAATATGAATCACCATACTGTATATCAACTATACTTAAATAAAGAAAGGAAAGGAAAGGATAGTACAGTTATGGGTTCGGGTCTGGGCTCCTCCTTGGGGGATGTGCATACAATCTGATCCACATCTCTGAGTTTCATAGGAACTAAGGCCCCCACTTTAGTAGAGGACAGCAACTTCAGACTTAGCCAAAGCTCCTGGACTCCAGACTGGTTGGAACCGGAAAGCTGATCATTGAGACTCCTGAACACAGCCTCCAACGAATCAGAGGAGAGTTGCACAGCCTGCAGTCCCCCTCCCAATTCTGCCTATAAAAAATCTTCCTAGAAAACCATCAGAGAGTTCAGGTCTTTAGGGCAGGAGCCTCTCCCTTCTCCTGCATGGCCCTGCAGTAAAACTTTCTCCACTCTAAACTCCGACCTTTCTGGTCCTTTGGCCACACTGTGCTTCCAGCTCGCCGATTGGGTTCAACAACATTGATAGCTATCTGATTTGAAAAAAAAAAAGTGATTTAGTCTGTCTTAAACTCAGTTTCCTCATATGGAAGCAGTCTCTAATAGCAGTGTAACTGTGCTTATAAAGAAGCAGTGCTAAGACTCTACTAACATAATGTATGTGACCAGCAATGAAGATAGAAATCACCAGACAAGAGCCCAGAAGACCCCCTCACTCAACTATATGTCACCCAGGGATCAAGACAGTGCCTGGCATAACAGGGAATTGAAATAAAGTGAAAGAAAAAACTAACCAAAATAAATAAATAAGTCATCCTTCTCTCTACCTTATGTTATTACAAACAATGAAGATGGCATAGATTTGACACATTTTCACATGTGTAAGACCGGATCTTGTTTTTTCTCTTACATAAGATTCTCCCAGCATGCTAGTGTTAAGTACACATTGAATGCAAAATCCATTTATCTCAACAGGCAGCCTGGACACTGAGGATGAAAACCGTGCCTTTCCATCCCCATAACATGACTGTGCAATAACACCACTGTCTCCCTTATCATTATTTTCATATCCTCACAATCCTAATCCACCTGAAGAGCCTCATTTGATAAAGTGTCAGTTCTTGATAAACTTTGACCTTCCTTCCCTCACTATAAGGCTCTCTTGAGTCTTAATTAGCTCTCTCTGATTTCAGGCATATTTAGATTTGTGCTGAGAAAATCCATCTTTGGCTATTTTAAAACCACTCTTCTCAGGTGGATTTTGAGTCTTTGACATGTCAGGGCCAGTGTTTATTTGATCACAGGTATAGGTTTTTGGGGACTTCCCAAGTGGCACTAGTGATAAAGAACTGGCCTGCCAATGCAAGAGATGTAAGAGTTGGGGTTCCATCCCTGGGTCAGGAAGATCCCCTGGAGGAAAGCATGGCAACCCACTCCAGTATTCTTGTCTGGAGAATCCCATGAACAGAGGAGCCTGGTGGGCTAGAGTCCATAGGGTCACAAAGAGTCAGACATGATGAAGCAACTTAGCACACAGCACATACGTTTTTACCCATGGATGGCTCACTCAGGGCACAAATTTTGGACACCTTTTACATAACAGTGTGAAGAGAGGTGCTGACCACAAGGCAAGTTTCAAGGGGTTTTAAGTAAAGGCAGATGATCGGTTATCCTGACAAATTTCAAGGTCATTTATGACAGCAGCCATGCATCTTAGCAGTTGATAGGCAGCTGGATGGATGCTCATAGGACAGAAGAGCAAACAACTTTCAATTTTAATAAATATTTATAAACAAAACAAAAACAACTCTCCTGAGGTGACAGTTCCCTTACTTTGTTGTTCAGTCTCCAAGTCATGTCCAATTCTTTGCAATCCCATGGACTGCAGCACACCAGACTTCCCTGTTCCCTACTATCTCCCAGAGTTTGCCCAAGTTTATGTTCATTGGATCAGTGGTGCTATCCAACCTCTCATCCTCTGATGCCATCTCATCCTCTGTTGCCCTCTTCTGCTGCCTTCAATCTTTCCCAGCATCAGGGTCTTTTCCAATGAGTCAGCTGTTCGCATCAAGTGGGCAAAATATTGGAGCTTCAGCTTCAGTATCAGTCTTCCAATGAGTATTCAGGGTTCCCTTACTTACCTAAGCAATAAACTTGACTTTGTCTCAGATTGTATCTCAGATTATCTCATTTGGGGACTGACTTTCAACAAACCCCATGGGTTTTCTAAGATTTAAAGGATTTTTGAAAACTACAAATATAGATATCTTGACATAGCACTAATGATATTATCAATAATAGACATAATGTGTGTGTGTGTGTGTGTGTGTGTGTGTGTGTGTATCTTCCAGGTGCATTTAATTCTTTCATAAATCATGCTTTCAATTTGTGATCAATGATGCCAGAATGAGATATTTCCATTATGTTCACTTGTGATATCAATGGTTCAAATCCATCAATATACACTTTAAAAATCTTATAAATTAAGATTTTAGCCCCCATATAAGAATTCAAAATAGCATTTTTATTTTTAATATTTCATGACATTTCTTTCTACATGTAAAAAATTTCCCAAATTAGTCTTTCAATCCAAACAGTTAAATGCAACTTACTTGATCATGAGGTGACTTACCTTTTCCAGCTTTGAAAGAGCAAGAGAGTAACAGTCTTTGGCTCTGAACTGCATGAATCTCATGTTGGCTGGGTGGGTGAGCTCTGTGATAATACTGAGACTGGAAAACAACCTACATTTCAAAGAAATATTTGCATTACACTAACAATCCAAAATGGTGCTTTTATAACAACAGGTTTAGGAGTGAGTGATTCCTAGCTGCAGGCATTAAACTACATGCAGTTGCAAGAGCAAGTCATGCCACATAAACTGTTTTGTGGAAGAGAAACGCATTGCTATTTTCCAAAGAATATTTTAACCAATATTTAGCACTGTAACAAAACTAAATTCAGTCACTTGATTTCTAATAGGCATTTTCTTGCTACTCATAAAGCTGATTGAAGAAGTTACCTCATGGGAAAATAATGAAATATAAATTTATAAGATGAATATGTGATTGGCAAAAATTTCCCACAATGAACTTATTGTCCATAATGTGAGTTCTACACACACACACACACACAGACACACAGACACACAGACACACACACACACATACTTGATTTTTCCCCCCAGAAAAATGGGGCAAGATAAAACCACAGCAACCACCTTACTGTTGCTGTGGTTGGTGATCTGATCTTTAGTTGATGTCTCTACATCACTGGTAGCTCTCCTGGGTCACATATTTTGAGATTCCCTATAGCAGCCGCTTCAAGTGATAATCAGTTTTGTTCTCCATACAATATGCGTTTAAACTTAGTTAAGGCCACTTAACTATGGGGGCTTCCCTGGTGGTTCAGACGGTAAAGCGTCTGCCTGCAATGTGGGAGACCCGGGTTCAATCCCTGGGTCAGGAAGATCCCCTGGAAAAGGAAATGGCAACCCACTCCAGTACTCTTGCCTGGAAAATTCCATAGATGGAGAAGCCTGGCAGGCTACAGTCCATGGGGTCACAAAGAGTCAGACACGACTGAGCAACTTCACTTTTTAAGGCCACTTAAAAAATTCCTGCTGGTAGCTGCACCCTTGCCTAGACCTCAGGCTCTAGAACTGATTGAAATATGCAGGATAAAAACATCTGGTTAGTAGCTCAGAAACAAGTCATCTCCAGCTGACCTTTTATTTTTTAAAGATTATTTTTTATGTGGTCCATTTTTAAAGTTGTTATTGAATTTGTTGCAATATTTACATTTTGGCCTTTTGGCCATGAAGCATGTGGCATCCTACCTCCCTGACCAGGGATGGAACCTACATCCCGTGCATTGGAAGGTGAAGTCTTTTTTTGGGGGGGGGGAGGTGAAGTCTTAACCATTGGATCACCAGGAAAGTTGATCTTACTGTCATTATCTGCTGGGTCCAGGAGGGAGGGCACTGTTACTCACATGCGCCTGAGAACTTGATCTGATGTCTTAGAGAGGAACTGACCTTCACCAGGACCATGAGATCACCCCTCTCCTCAGATCTAACTCCATAAAAGTGATGGATGCTTTGCCAGAATGAAAGTCTCCCTCCTTCTGGGAGTGAGAGGGCTCCCTGCAGGTTTGCTGGGATTTTCCCAAGGGGCCCTGAAGTCAGTTTCCACTGGGCTTAATCATCCTCTCATTTAAGATCTAAACAACTCTTAAAAATGCTTAATTTCAGAGTTATCTGTGAAAAGTATATGCCATCTTGGTTATGTTAGGTAGTTAGAATAGGAAACAGGAGTCCAGAATGGTGGTGGCTAAAAGATAAGGAAGGGAAAAGCCCACGAAAATAGAACAAAGGAAGGTCCATAGAACAAAGGAAGGTCAAGGACTGGAGTGAGGACCTCAGGTAGAACAAACAATTCTCCTGGCTAGCCCAGTTTACATAGGGCAGGCCCAGGGGGGAGAAAAAACATATAAAAAGAGGAGACAAAGGGCCGGGGGTCTCTCTCTCTCCCCACGCTGGTTCGCACCTTTGGGTCAGCATGACCTCATGCCTCAGGGATGGATTCTCCTGCTATTTTCTAAATAAAATAGAGCTGTAACATGGAGCTGTAACACTGATTTGTCTAAGAGCTATAACACGGTCTGTTTGAGACCTGAGAGCTATAACACGGTCTGTCCAAGACCCAAGAGCTGTGAGGCGCCAAGGGTTTTTGTTTTTTTTTTCTTTTTTTTTGTTGTTGTAACGGGGGTGGGGTGGGGGTGGGGAATGGAGTTATGTTGTTAAGTTAAATGTTCAACTTTCATACTGAGGAGTCAACAAATGTGTTATGTAGATAAATTTTTTAAAAAAAGAGCACAAGCACATTATTATATGTTTGGATTTATCCAAAGAACCAAAAACAGAAACAATTTAAAAATCTTGTTTCTGGGAAATAGGATTGTGGGTGGAAAGGAGTGGAGAAGGAAGCCATAGCTTTTCACCAGAATCTCTTTCATTTGTTTTTTCAAATGCGAAACAGTTGTCCTGGTCCAAAAGTGATGACACCTTTGAGGGCCTTGCCCCCTTATCTAGGACATCTCTGGCTGCTGGTGCTTCCCAAGAATTTCCTGAGCCTGCTAGCACTCCAAATTAATTCACCTTCAGATGCAGTTGAGAAAGGCTGCAGCTTGCAAATGTTCACAAAAAGAAAGAGTATAGCAAAATGCAAAATAAAACACAGACCATCCGATCTCAAGGGCTTCCCTGGTGGTTCAGTAATAAAGAATCCACCTGCCAATTCAGGAGACATGGGTTTGATCCCTGAGGCGGGAAGATGCCCTGGAGAAGGAAATGACAACCCACCAATAGTCTTTCTTGCCTGGGAAATCCCATGGACAGAGGAGTCTGGCGAGCAACAGTCCATGGGGTTCACAAAGAGTTGAACATGACTTACAGACTAAACAACAACCGCATCTCAAGGATCCAATTCTAGTTCTTTCAAACCAACCCACACCCCGATCCTTCTTTCCATTCAGGCTCTATCTAGCTCCACTCCTCTTGGTTAGGTGTCTTTTTTTTTTTTTTTTTATTAGTTGGAGGCTAATTACTTTACATCATTACAGTAGTTTTTGTTATACATTGAAATGAATTAGCCATGGATTTACATGTATTCCCCATCCCAGTCCCCCCTCCCACCTCCCTCTCCACCCAATCCCTCTGGGTCTTCCCAGTGCACCAGGCCCTAGCACTTGCCTCATGTACCCAACCTGGGCTGGTTATCTGTTTCACCCTAGATAATATACATGTTTCAATGCTGTTCTCTTGAAACATCCCACCCTCGCCTTCTCCCAGAGTCCACAAGTCTGTTCTACACAACTTAGTCTCTTTTTCTGTTTTGCATATAGGGTTATCATTACCATATTTCTAAAGTCCATATATATGTGTTAGAATACTGTAATGGTCTTTATCTTTCTGGCTTACTTCGCTCTGTATAATGGGCTCCAGTTTCATCCATCTCATTAGAACTGATTCAAATGAATTCTTTTTAATGGCTGAGTAATATTCCATGGTGTATATGTACCACAGCTTCCTCATCCATTCGTCTGCTGATGGGCATCTGGGTTGCTTCCATGTCCTGGCTATTATAAACAGTGCTGCGATGAACATTGGGGTGCACGTGTCTCTTTCAGATCTGGTTTCCTTGGTGTGTATGCCCAGAAGTGGGATTGCTGGGTCATATGGCAGTTCTATTTCCAGCTTTTTAAGAAATCTCCACACTGTTTTCCATAGTGGCTGTACTAGTTTGCATTCCCACCAACAGTGTAAGAGGGTTCCCTTTTCTCCACACCCTCTCCAGAATTTGTTGCTTGTAGACTTATTGGATAGCAGCCATCCTGACTGGCGTATAATGGTACCTCATTGTGGTTTTGATTTGCATTTCTCTGATAATGAGTGATGTTGAGCATCTTTTCATGTGTTTGTTAGCCATCTGTATGTCCTCCTTGGAGAAATGTCTGTTGAGTTCTTTGGCCCATTTTTTGCTTGGGTCATTTATTTTTCTGGAGTTGAGCTGGAGGAGTTGCTTGTATATTTTTGAGATTAATCCTTTGTCTGTTGCTTCATTTGCTATTATTTTCTCCCAATCTGAGGGCTGTCTTTTCACCTTGCTGATAGTTTCCTTTGTTGTGCAAAAGCTTTTAAGTTTCATTAAGTCCCATTTGTTTATTTTTGCTTTTATTTCTGAAATTCTGGGATGTGGGTCATAGAGGATCCTGCTGTGATTTATGTCGGAGAGTGTTTTGCCTATGTTCTCCTCTAGGAGTTTGATAGTTTCTGGTCTTACATTTAGATCTTTAATCCATTTGGAGTTTATTTTTGTGTATGGTGTTAGAAAGTGTTCTAGTTTCATTCTTTTACAGGTGGTTGACCAGTTTTCCCAGCACCACTTGTTAAAGAGGTTATCTTTTTTCCATTGTATATCCTTGCCTCCTTTGTTGAAGATAAGGTGACCATAGGTTCGTGGATTTATCTCTGGGCTTTCTATTCTGTTCCATTGATCTATATTTCTGTCTTTGTGCCAGTACCATACTGTCTTGATGACTGTGGCTTTGTAGTAGAGTCTGAAGTCAGGCAGATTGATTCCTCCAGTTCCATTCTTCTTTCTCAGGATTACTTTGGCTATTCGAGGTTTTTTGTATTTCCATAGCCAAGGGTTTTAATGTCCGTTGCTCCAAATCTTTGTTGTGATGAGACAGAACCAAGGAGCATGCACTCGCCTGACAGTTACATTGCTGTAACAGTACTGATGCTTACCTAATCAAAACATTTAAAAATTATGGTATCATTAGGTGTTTGATGAGATCTACACTTTGTGAGAAGCAATATAACCAGAATTTCATGGCCTCATCTCCCTTTTGAGAGCAAATATTATTAAACTGGGTTGGAAAAAATTTTGTTCAGATAAATTAAGTATGGGGTTTCCCGGGTGGTGCAGCAGTAAAGAATCCACTTGCCAGTGCAAGAGACATGGGTTCGATCCCTAGGTCAAGGAGATCCCCTGGAGTAGGAGATGGCAATTCGCTCCAGTATTCTTGCCTGGAGAATCCCATGGACAGAGGAACCTGGTAGGCCACAATCCATGGGGTTGCGAAGAATCGGACACCACTGAGCATGCATGCACACACAGTTTTTGGAGGAAACACTGTATAATCTGTATTCCACATGACTTTCTTTTAGAAGCTCTATTCTTCTCCCTCAAAAGTCACCAACGTGCATACATTTGATAAAAAGTTCATTTTTTCAGACACTTCTGAAAAATTAGAAGGGTGAGTTAGGAAGTGAAAGTCACTCAGTCATGTCTGGCTCTTTGTGACCACATGAACTGCAGCCCACCAGGCTCCTCTGGCCATGGAATTCTTCAGGCAAGAATACTGGAGTAGGGTGCTATTCTCTTCTCTGGGGATCTTCCTGACCCAGGGATTGAACCTGGGTCTCCTGCATTGTAGACAGATTCTTTACCATCTGAGCCACCAGGGAAACCTGAGAAATTAGAAGACTGGCCTGATGGCAAAAAATATCAATTGACTTTTGGGCTGGTACCACTCTATCTGGTAAGCCTAGGAAATGCCACCAACTGACAAATCTCATACCATCTGGAAGTTTCAAAAGTCTTCATTTAAGAAATATTTTAAAACAACCATGTCACTAAAGATATTTTCCATGTTATGGCCTGTCACAGACAATATTCAATAATCTGACACAGCAGAAACTAAAATGAATACATAATAGTAGCAAAATGGGCAGTGCAGACAAAGCAGAAATCTCATTTAGAGAATAAATGGCATATCCATGATATGAGCTTCTGAAAAGGAAAATTAACTGACCTAAGGTTTTCCTCTTTGTTCAGTTTTTTAAAAACTCTTTTGGAAGTTAAAATGTCCAAAACTCAATAACACATAAAATTTAAAGGGCATTATTCTTAGAGCTTTCTGTGCATTAACTCATGCAATCTCCAGAACATCAGGTGGAGACCTCCTTCTTCTGTGTTTCTGTCTGCACCTCCTATTCCCTGGGAGGAGATGGGGACCTATAGCTCACTCCTGACTCTGCCTTCTCAGTATCTCTGGGTTTGTGCTGGTTGAGCCAGGCCTTGGGGTGAGCTCAGCCATACGGGGCGGGCCCATGACTGTCTAGCAGGGCCCCTGATCAGACTCCTCTCTCTGCCAGGCACCAGCCCTGCACAGCTCTGCCTAATGTGGGGATCACCACCTGCCAGATGGAGATCTACTATGATTACCGCTACTTTCAATAAATAGATAGGTGGGTAGGAAAGGAAATTCAGATGACACAAATAAAAAGGAGTATTATTAAGAATATCTAACAACATGTCAGCGTTTCTAATTTAAACTTTTGTAATCTCTACTTCTGTATCTACCCCTCAATAGTAGTTATTAGATCATAATTTCATTACTGTGGTTTCAATTTACTGAGGACAATATTTAGTATCTAATTTAGTAAATATCAAGTATTTGCTATTGGAAAACTTTGGTTTCCAAGAGGTTAAAAAAAAAAAAAGTATAATGTGAAATCCCTGCCTTTGGTTTAGACTTTACGATGTAACAGAAAAAAAACTGCAAAAAGTTCATAAATTATATGAATGTATATATTTTTCTAAGGATGCTAAAAGTGGCTGACTGAAATCTGTGGTCCACAAATTAAATAGGAACATCTTGGAAGGTGCTGAGATGCATGGTCAGGGAAGGAATTTCTGAGGAAACAAAACTCTCAACAAGTAAAGAATGCATCTCATATTTTAGAAATTTTTATTTTCTCTGAGAAATATGACTTTTTCTTTCACATGTTATTTTTGAATTTTAGAAAAATTTTTGAATACTTGAATTTTTTTCTTTATAATCCTTTTCTAACAAAATACATCAAATATGTACGTACAGTGTGCTATGTCTGACTCTTTACAATCCTATGGACTGTAGCCCACCAGGCTCCTCTGTCCATATATATATATGTAGACAGATATATGTGAGGCTTTGTTAAGAGACAGTGATAAAATATTTCAGTGACCCAGTCACTGTGTTTAAGTGACTTCTAGAATTGAAATTAGATAGGACAACAAAATTTATGTGATGTGTCATTTCTGTTCTAAATAATTGAACCTACTCCGTTTATGTTACTTTAAACTGAAAAACTGAGTGAATTATCTAGTCTGCCACCTAGTGAAAACTTAGAACTAATAACACTTAAATAATGAAATATTTTATTGCAGTGTCCTTCAAATCCATAAAATATTAACTGTATTGAATTATAATACATCATATTTACAAATTTGATTGCTTAAGAGATTTAATTATATACCTTTAAAATACTGACACTGTACACATGTTTCTGAACCTTAACATGACTTAAGTATATTTTGAATATATAATATTTTAGAAATAAAATGACATAAGATGAGAAGTGAAAGGAAAAGGAGGAGAGGAAAGCTATACCCATCTGAATGCAGAGATTCACAGAATAACAAGGAGAGGTAATAAAGCCATAAGTGAATAAGGCAAAAAAATACAGGAAATCCATAAAATGGGGAAAACTAGAGATCTTTCCAAGAAAATTGGAGGTACTGAGGGAATATTTCATGCAAAGATGGGGACAATAAAGGACAGAAATGGCAAGGACCTAGCAGAAGCAGAACAGATTAAGAAGAGGTGGCAAGAATATATAAAAGAACTGTACTAAAAGGGTCTTAATGACCCAGATAACCATGATGGTGTGATCACTCACCTAGACCCAGACATCCTGGAATGTGAAGTGAAGCAGGCTATAGGAAGCACTACTATGAACAAAGCTAGTGGAGGTAATGGAATTCCAGCTGAGCTATTTCAAATCCTAAAAGATGATGCTACTAAAGTGCTGCACTCAATATGACAGCAAATTTGAAAAACTCAGCAGTGGCCACAGGACTGGAAAAGGTCAGTTTTCATTCCAGTCCCAAAGAAGGGCAATGCCAAAGAATGCTCAAATCACCATATAACTGCACTCATTTCACATGGTAGCAAGGTAATGCTCAAAATCCTTACAGCTTGGCTTCAGCAGAATGTGAACCGAGAAATTCCAGATGTACAAGCTGGATTTAGAAGAGAGAGAGAAACCAGATCAAATTGCCAACCTTCCTTGGATCATAGGGAAAGCAAGGGAATTCCAGAAAAAACATCTGCTTTTGCCTTACTGACTACTCTAAAGCCTTTGACTGTGTGTAGAAGTGTAGTGTTAGTCACTCAATCATGTCTGATTCTTTGCCACCCTGGGGACTGTAGCCCATTAGCCACCTCTGTCCATGGGATTCTCCAAGCAAGAATACTGGAGTGGGTTGCATTCCCTTCATTAGGGAATTTTCCCAACTCAGGGATCAAACCCAGTTCTCCTGCATTACAGGCAGATTCTTTACTGTCTGAGTTATGGAGAAGTCCTACATGTAAGTGGCTCAGTCATGTCACCTCCTTGGAACCCTTGGACTGTAGCCTGCTAGGCTCCTCTTCCATGGAATTCTCCAGGCAAGAATACTGAGAGGTTAGAAGGAATACTGTTCCTTCTCCAAGGGATCTTCCTAACCCATGGATCAAACCCAGGTCTCCCGCATTGCAGGAATTCTTTAACATCTGAGCCAGTGTGTGGATCACAACAAACAGTGGAAAATTCTTCAAGAGATGGAAATACCAGACCACTTTACCTTCCTCTGAGAAGGTAAGCAGGTCCTTACAGGTCCTGTAAGCAGGTCAAGAAGCAACAGTTAGAACCAGACATGGAACAACAGACAGTTTCAAATTTGGAAAGGGGTATATCAAGGTTGTACATTGTCACGTTACTTATTTAACTTCTATCCAGAGAAAGAGGAGAGCGAAAAATAGGCTTAAAACTCAGCATTCAGAAAACTAAGATCATGGCATCCGGTCCCATTACTTCATGGCAAATAGATGGGGAAACAATGGAAACAGTGACAGACTTTTTTGGGGGGCTCCAAAATCACTGCAGATGGTGACTGCAGCCATGAAATTAAAAGACGCTTGCTCCTTGGAAGAAAAGTTATGACCAACCTAAAGAGCTTATTAAAAAACAGAGACATTACTTTGCCAACAAAGGTCCGTCTAGTCAAAGCTGTGATTTTTCCAGTAGTCATGTATGGATGTGAGAGTTGGACTATAAAGAAAGCTGAGCAGTGAAGAATTGATTCTTTTGAACTGTGCTGTTGGAGAAGGCTCCTGAGACTCCCTTGGACTGCATGGAGATCCAACCAGTCCATCCGAAAGGAAATCAGCCTGAATATTCATTGGAAGGACTGGAAAGCTGAAAGCTGAAAAGCTTCAGGAAAGCTGAAGCTGAAACTCCAGTAATTTGGCCACCTGATGGGAAGAACTGACTCATCTGAAAAGACCCTGATGCTGGGAAGATTGAAGGTGGGAGGAGAAGGGGATGACAGAGGATGAGGTGGTTGGATGGCATCACCGATTCAATGGACATGAGTTTGAGTAAACTCCTGGAGTGGGTGATGGGCCCAGCGTGCTGCAGTCCATGGAGCTGCAAACAGTCAGACAAGACTGAGCGACTGGACTGAACTGAACTGATGCAGAGTACATCATGGAAAATGCCCAGCTGGATGAATCACAAGCTGGAATCAAGATTGCCAGGAGAAATATCAACAGCCTCAGATATGTAGATGATACCACTCTAATGGCAGAAAGTGAAGAGGAACTCTTAATGAAGGTGAAAGAGGAGAGTGAAAAAGCTGCCTTTAAATTCAACATTCAAAAAGTTAAGATCATGGCATCTAGTCCTATCACATCAAGGCAATAGATGGGGAAAAAATAGAAAAAGTGGCAGATTTTACCATCTTGGGTTCCAAAATCACTGTGGATTCTGACTGCAGCCATAAAATCATAAACCACTTGCTCCTTGGAAGAAAAGCTATGACAAACCTGGATAGCATATTAAAAAACAGGGACATCAGTTTCCAGACAAAGTATGTATAATCAAAGCTGTTTTTTCCAGTAGTCATGTAAAGATATGAGAGTTGGACCATCAAGAAGGCTGTGCCAAAGTGCCAAAGAATTGATGCTTTTGAATTATGGTGCTGGAGAAGACTCTTGAGAGTCCCCTGGACTGCAAGGAGATCAAACCAGTCAATCCTAAAGGAAATCAACCCTGAATATTCACTGGAAGGACTGATACTGAAACTGAAGCTCCAATACTTTGGCCACCTGATGCATATAACAGCCAACTCACTGGAAAAGACCATGATGCTGGGGAAGATTAAGGGCAGGAAGAGAAGGGAGTGACAGAGGATGAGATTGCTGGATAGCGTCACCAACTCAATGGACATGAGTTTGAATAAACTCTGTGAGATAGATAGTGAAGGACAGGGAAGCCTGGTGTGCTGAGTTCATGGGGTCGTAAAGAGTCAGATATGGCTCAGTGACTGAACAACAACAATTTTCTTTTTCCTAGGTACTAGGATCACCATAAAGCAACATAATAACTGAAAATAATGTACTTTGTTCTAAAACTTACAATTACTTCTCTAGTTAATTATCTAGTTACATTTTAAAACGACTTGTTTAATACTTTCTTTGTATGGTGGAGCAAAACTGGCTACCCCAAAATGCCTTTGGCATTTGAAGTTATCTTTTATTCAAGGCATATTTTGATGTGGCTATTTGAATTTACTCAGTGATGTAACTATAATCATGTAAAATATCTATGGACTAGTTACCTGCCTGAATTAATTCATTTAATAAGTAATTCTGAAATGCTCAGGTATGCTAACCAACACAAAGATGAAAACCATACCATACACTCTATTTCACAAGCTGGAAGAACTCTGAGACTAGTTGCATTATATATTGAAGCAAAACAATCAAACATAAGAACATAAAAATCTGGAAAATATTTCTAATATTTAATAAAATATTACTAAGCTAGTATGTCACTCTATTCAATTTGATCTGTGGTGACTGGGATTGATGTTTTAAATCACAAAGGGTATATATTACTATGTAAGATATATAGACACATGTAAATGCAAGAGACACCAGTTTTAGACTTTAACTGAATATTGGCACTAAAAGAAATATGAAAATATTTTAATTTTTCACAAACACTTTTAAAACATTTTAGATCTGAGTCTGAGCTGGTTGTTAAATGACTATATAGTAAACATCAGATATCTCTTATATAGAAAAATTTAACCCATGTAAACCAAAGAAAATATTAAAGTTTTTTGCACTATATAAAGGAATTACTCTTGCATTGACACATATTCGGTATCAGCATTCTTGAATTACATCATTTCCCAAGTGCCTATGGGTGTCATTTCTTCAGTAAGACTATAATTACTAGTGCCAAGCTAGAAATAACATTGCCTTTTAATTTTTACTTTTAACATGGCATTTTTCCTCCTATAGTCCTGTCAGTTCAAACACCTTCTAACTGGTTGGCTGTCACTTGCTCTCACTCTTCCTCAAACCATTCTTCACCTTGAGGCTAAAATAATATTTTATTTATTTATTTTTAATTAATTTTAACACTGCTTTACAATTTTGTGTTAGTTTCTACTGTACAGCAAAATTAATTGGCAAAAAAAATTCTAAATCCTGTATCTTTCAATAATTTCCTATTATTCCTAAAATAAAGCTCAGCTCATTAAAGGGCTCTTCAAAGCCATGAGAAGTCTGGCTTCTGATTTCCAGCCAGCCTAGGTTGGACTTTCCCCTGGCTCTGCGCCAAGTGCTGCTCGGTTCCCGGAGGCTTGGTATTTGCTGCCCTCTTGTGGAATTCTCTGCTCATCTCTACGAACACAGTCTCCTAGTAAAAGTGCGTGTGTGCCCAAGTTACCCAGCTGAGTCTGACTCTTTGTGACCCCGTGGATTGTAGCCCACCAGGCTCCTCTGTCCACCGGATTCTCTAGGCAAGAAAACTGGAGTGGGTTGCCATTCCCTCCTCGAGGGGATCCTCCTGACCCAGGAACCTGCGTCTCCTGCATTGAAGGCGGATTCTTTACCACTGTGCCTCCTGGGATGCCCTTCTAGTTGAAGACTGAATACCAATTCCTCAGGGAGGCATTCCTTCACCCACTGGACTGGATCGCATGATTCTTCTATTTGCTTTCATTAGTTGCCAAACTTATAATCCGTCTAGCTAAATCTTTAAATGACTTGCTTAATATTTTCCTTGTAAAGTGGAGCAAAACTTGCCACTTCAAAATGTCTTTGGCATTTGAAATGGTTGTTTTTTATTCAAGGCACATTTCAATGTGCCTATTTAAGTTGAATTTAGGTACTAGCACTTGTTCATAAAAATATGAAAACATTCAACATTTCCCAAATATAAAAAGTGTCTTGTTAGGTAAAACCTCAGCAAAATAAATTTAAATTTAAAAGTGAGGACCTGCTTTTCTTTCAGTTTGGAAACTTTTAAGGGATCTTTGTGCCTGGAAGACTCACCTGAGTGCTTCTCTGAGATGTGTAAGGAAAGGTGCTTAGGCAGGTGGAAGAGGAATTTTAACAGGATCTAAGTTGACAAAGGGGGCTTCCCTGGTGGCGTGGGTCAATGCAAGAGACACAGGAGACACGGATTCAATTCCCGGGTTGGGAAGATCCCCTTGAGAAGGAAATGGCAACCCACTCTAGTATTCTTGCCTTGGAAATCCTATGGATGGAGGAGCCTGGTGGGCTGCAGTCCAAGGATTTCAAGAGTTGGAAAATGACTGAGAAACTAAATAACAATGAGACCTTGATAAAGACCTTATCTGCTAATGTCTTCTGTGCTCTGAAATGGCCTTTAGGGGAGCAGGAGGGCCAGCTGCTAGGGATTCCAGCAGTCTCTTCCGAGCAAAGCAGTGGAGGGGAGCTGGCAACCTCTGGACTAGAGTTCATCCACAGGAAGTTTGCTGCTCTGTGGAGCTCCTAAGAGCCCACAAAGGGAGACTCCCCAGGAGACAGGCATGCCTCTGGGTAAGGGCCCGCTCAGGCCCTTCTGCAGAGACACCGCGTGCTGGCACAGAGCAAGGCTGAGTCTGGAGGTTCCCCTTGGTCCAGCCATCCTAGCACACGCCTCAGGGGCTCTACCTAAGTGTTTGAGTGTTAACACTCTGCGTACTTTGCTCTAGATTTTACATGCTAAAGACGAATCACTTCCTGGGTGGGCATTTTGGGGCCCAAACAGCAAACAGGTAGCTGTCACACTGGATGGAGGTCCATTAAGCTGTGCCGTCCAGTGTTCAGTCACAAAGCTATGCTTCAGATGCAACTCCAGGTGAAAGGGAATTCTCCCCGAACCCTCAGAACACCCTAAATCCTCTTCCACTCCCTACCCACACACACAAACACTGCCAATTAATTAAGGAGACTCTCTTGCTTGCCTTTGGTCTTTGGGGACTAACTCTGGAGGGTCCTCAGACAATCCAGGGAGAAGACAGCCCTGGTCAGTAAAGCTGTGTGTCCTAGTAAACTGGGTGGGTAGAAGCTCAAGTGATCAATCTGAGCTTCTGAATAACAAATTCAGCCTTATTCCAGATGGGTCATATCAGCTATATTAGTAAGTTGTGGGCTAGAGCACTCTTAACTTTCATTTCATACTTGAATTCTATCCTGTTTTTATCTCTCATATAAGCACAGATTGGAGATTTTTCTAACATATTCCTTCACAGTTTTAAAAGCAAAAAATGTAAAACTCAAAAGGCCTCCCATCCAAACAGAATGCCAAGATAATCAAGTTAAAATGTCATGGCTCAAACTGCTACACAGAAATGCTAACATAAAATGTAGCATCACCCTATATAAAGTAACAGCATACAGTAATCTTTATTCATATAAAACATCCAGATACTAAGGAGATCACAAGATTTGATTGTCTTCTAGAAACAAATAAGCCAAAGAAATAATGCATCTAAATTATTGTCCCAATTTTCTAATTAATAAACTAACCATGATGTCTGCTTACACATTTTGGTGGCCACAGTATTTTAGAAACAGCAATTCAAGTTTGCTTAAAAGACACATTCTTGTGTTAAAAGACACATTCTACTAATAAGTAGAAACTGCCAATTACTATCTGCCTATTACGTACTTCTCAGTAATCATCTCAGTCCTTTCAACAGCCTTGCTTGTCAGGATGATGCAAGAGTTTGGATACATTCAGACTACCTAGATTCAAGTGAAGTTGATGTTAGACTTTGGAACTCCTCCCATTTAAATCCCAAGCTCCATCAATATCAGCTGAATGACTCTTAGGCTATCCCTCATGTTAAAATACTTCAGCATAAACAGTGTGATAGGTTCAGAGTCAGGTTTAAGATAAACTCCAGGTGCAGCTAGCATTTAGCTTCACCCGCCGGCATGGCTTAGTTTTTGTTTTTTGTTTATTTATTTATTTTCATCAGAGAGTGTACATCCTAGAGTTGAAATGGCTTCTATTAGCTATATTTATGTCAACACTGTGCACCTTACTAATAAATTGATTAGAACTGGCTCTTCTTTGAGGAAATGAATGATGGTCATTAAAATGCAAGGACTGGCTGAGATATTTTAGAGATATTATTGCTGAAATAAACTCTAGGTCCAAGATGGAATGGCTCCTGTCCCGGTGCCATTTCCACAAACCAAAACTTAGATCACATTCCTGTCCTTGTAAATGTCCCACTCAACCAGAAATAGATTACATCAAGTCAGTCAATCCCCCAATGCCAAGCCAACTCTGGGCTCTGTAACTGTTTCTTTATTCATTCTCTATTTGTTTTTATTCCCTGTTTCTTATTCTTTAAGCTATAAAAGCTTACTTCCTCCCATCCCATGGCTCAACAGGTAAAGAATCTGCCTGCAATGCAGGAGATGTTGGTTCAATCCCTGGGTCAGGAAGATCCCCTGGAGTAGGAAATAGTGACCCACTCCAATATTCTTGCCTGAAGAATCCCATGGACAGAAGAGCCTGGTGGGCTACAGTCCATGAGGTCACAAAGAGTCAGACATGACTGATGACTAAGCACAGCACAGCATCCCATTTTGCAGTTCTCTGGACCCTTGGGAATGGAGATTGCCCACTTTGTGAAGTGTTAACATTTGTTTGTATTAAATTGTATTAAATTGTCTTCTTTAATAACTTTTATGGTTTTTCCTGTAGTCACGTAAGGATGTGAGAGTTGGACCATCAAGAAGGCTGAGTGCCAAAGAATTGATGTTTTCAAATTGTGGTGCTGGAGGAGACTCCTCTGAGTCCCTTGGACTGCAAGGAGATCAACCCAGTCAATCCTTTAGGAAATAGATCATGAATATTCATTGCTGGTGCTGCTAAGTCGCTTCAGTCGTGTCCGACTCTGTGCAACCCCATAGACGGCAGCCCATCAGACTCCCCCATCCCTGGGATTCTCCAGGCAGGAACACTGGAGTGGGTTGCCATTTCCTTCTCCAATGCATGAAAGTGGAAAGTGAAAGTGAAGTCACTCAGTTGTGTCCGACTCTTCGCGACCCCATGGACTGCAGCCCACCAGGCTCCTCCGTCCATGGGATTTTCCAGGCAAGAGTACTGGAGTGGGTTGTCATTGGAAGGACTCATATTGAAGCTGAAGCTCCAATACTTTGGCCACCTGATACAAACAGTTGACTCATTGGAAAAGATTCTGATGCTGGGCAAGATTGAGGGCAAGAAGAGAAAGGGGCAGCAGAGGATGAGGTGGTTAGATAGCATCACTGCCTCAGTGAACCTGAATCTGAGCAAACTCCTGGAAATAGTGGGGGACAGATGAACCTGGCATGTTGCAGACCACAGGTTGCAAAGAGCAGGACATGACTTAGCGACTGAACAACAACAACAAATTCATTTTTAACATTATTCCCTCCTGCAAACTCAATGTTTAAGAATCTAGTTCCCTTGAATAAATGGTCTGCTATCCACTCCCTGCGATTGCACTTCTGAGAGCTTGATGCTTACTGTAAGAGTAACTGGATCCTCCCTCTGCAATTTGTCATCTGCCTCTAGGAAATTTCATGCAAAATGGTGGACAGAAAACCTGAAAGCTCAGAAAACTGGGAGTAGGAGGAACAGAGAAAAGGGAAGCAGAGTTGAGACTGGTGTTAGCTTGCAGTAGATCATCAGTGATTGTTTAGAGGATCAGCAGAGGACTCTTTACCATGATTGATCTTGGAGCTGAATCTGGGTAAGGAAGGAAGAAGAGCCCTCAGGTGCCTAAGGACAGTAGGATCAGTGGACAGTAGATTCCAGTGAAAAAGGACGGTTCCGAGTTGGGGATGTGAGAAGAAATGACATAGAAAATAAGAAGCAGTGCTCAGAGAGTTGACTGCAACTCAGAATATAGAGTGGAAACTATTGATTCTCCAATGACACGAGAATGGGTAACTAAAACCAGATATCCAAAGGACCATCTGCCTAGGATTTTTGAAATCATCAAGAATTATGGTAGAAGCAGGGCTGGCAAGAGTCACAGTGAATCAGGAACCGAAAGCTTCAAGAACTGCGGAAGAGTGACCTCAAGGGTGATGACTGACTGACCAATAGAATGAAACTACCGAGTCTACAATTCTGGTTATTTATCTACATAAATGGTATTCTATATACCATAGGGACATACTTATATCTGGTTCTTTTATTATGTAAGACTAGCCTAGCTGAGCATGGCTAATTAACTGATGAATTACTCCATCAAAAAGTCTCCTAGATTTCTTTAACATTTATTTAAGTATACCGTATTTTTTAAAAATTATAGCTGATTTACAACATTGCATTAGTTTCAGGTGTACAACACAGTGATTCAGTTATATATGCCTATATACCTATTCCTTTTCAAGTTCTTTTCCCTTATAGGTTATTTATTTTACATATAGTAGTTGCCTTGTGTGCATGCGCAGTCGTGTCTGACTCTTTGTGACCCCATGGACTGCAGCCCATCAGGCTACTCTGCCTCTGAAATTCTCCAGGAAAGAATACTGGAGTTGACTGCCATGCCCTTCTCCAAGGGATCTTCCTGACCCAGGATTGACCCCGAGTCTCCCATGTGTTCTGATTGGCAAGTGGATTCACTGCTGCTGAACCACCGGGGAAGCCCTCCCTGTATAGTGGTGTGCATATGTTAATCCCAGCCCCTAATTTATCCCTCCTCCCCTTGTCCCTTTTGGTAACCATAAATTGGTTTTCTCTATCTATGGGTCTAAAATATCTTTTTTCCTGAAAAATACTGTTTTGTACTTAGATAAATAATAATGCCTTTATGAACAGAGGAAAGAGAAGAACAGAATCTGGGTATCTAATAGTGCTTCTCAAATTTTGTTTGAAACTATTCAGTCTAGATGTATTTTTGCACTATACAAATTGCATAATTTCTAAAATATCTTGTGAAAGATAGGTAACTTTTAACAGCGAAAAGGTCCAAAGGCACACGTTTGCTCTCCATCCATCCTTTCAAGAGGTGGTCCTCCTCCACCAGGTACTCAGGGCAGGCAGGCTTGCCACCATCAGCAAGCACATGTGTATCTGCCCTTAGGTATTCTGGGCATCTGGTTCATTTTAAATGATTAATTAGAGACTTTGCATCTCTCAGTAAAATGGGGATTTATTATTCTCTTGACATACAAATAATTCATTCAGAGCATATATCAAATCAATAGAAATTTCACTATAATACAAATAAACTCACAGTAAGTTGAAAATTAAAATGGCATGCTTAATTAAAGACCCAGGACCCTCTCCTGCTAAAACTATAATTAGCTTTTGCCAAGCATGAAATAAAACACTATGACTTGACTTTATTCATTGACTATAAATCTCATCCTTCTGCATTAATTTTCTACCCTGTATTTCCTTTTACATTCTCTAGAGGAAAGAAAAAATGCTTATATATAATATGTCATATTTTAAGCATGTGTTATGATGCTTTTAAATGTACTACTTACATTTGTAAGTAGTAGCTCAATGACTAGTGAGCTATATTCTAAATGATCTGCCCCATTACAGTGACTTCAGATAATGTATTACTCCTTCTGAACAGGAGGAGGTTCTAGGCAAGTTCATGGTAGATTTTCCAGGTGCTGGAGAGATTCTATACATACGTGATTTTCTATCTTCATACTGATACTGCAAGAAGAGTTAATTATTCTCCACATGCACTTTATAGGTGAGGGAAACTGAATTTCAGTGAGGTTAAGAAATACACTCAAAGTCACACTTAGTAATTTTCTGCAGGAACCTCTGGGATAGATGTCAGATGAAGTTTGTTGCTATATTGTTCCAAGGTCCACAGCTTTTCCACTCTGCCCCAGGGAGGTGATAATTATATGGTTAATAATTACAGTAGCTAACATTCATTGGGGGAAGATCTCCTGGGAGAGGGCAGGGCAACCCACTCCAGTATTCTTTTTTTTTTTTTTTTTTTGAGAGGCTATAAACATATTTTTATTTGGAATGCTTTTCTTCTATCTAATTTAAATGATATATATAAAGAAACATTATTCAACCTTTAAAAAGAAGGAAATTCTGCATTTGTGACAACATGTATTCAGTTGCTAAGTCATGTCGAACTCTGTGACCCCATGGACTGCAGCTCGCCAGGTTTACTTGTCATTCACAATCTCCCAGAGCTTGTGGAGAATCCCTATGGACAGAGGAGCCTGGGGGGCTACGGTCCAAAAGGTCGCAAAGAGTCAGACATGAGTGAAGCGACTTAGCACAACACACACAACATGGATTGGGGCTTCCCAGGTGGCACAGTGGTAAAGAATCCGCCTGCCAATGTAGGAGATGTAAGAGACACAGGTTTGATTCCTGGGTTGGGACCGGTCCCCGGGAAAGGAAATGACAACCCACTCCAGTATTCTTGCCTGGAAAATTCTAAGGACAGAGGAGCCCAGTAGGCTACAGTCCAAGCAGTCACAAAGAGTTGAGCCGAGCACAACATTTACTGAGAAACTGAAAATGACCAGGCAGGTATATGTTGTTGAATCTCCAACAACCTTATGATTAAGACATCAAGATTTAGAGAAGGAAAGGAATTTACCTAAGATCATGTAATAAATAGTCAACCTAAGTGAGACACAAATCTCCACTCTCCTAAATTCTGACCTCCAACTGTAAACAGATAACTACCCTCAATATATGTTCTGCTATAATACGAAGGTATGAAGTGAGGGGAGAAAAAAATAAAGTTCAGGTTGTTTTGTTTATTTTCTTAATTTGGCAGCTCACATACTTCCTTTAGACTTTTGCAAAACTCATAAAACTGAAATAATGATCTTTTCGATATTTAAATGTTAAATGCTTTTAGAAAGAATCATTCCAAGTGATGCAGATGTTTCAATTTACTGGTGACTCTTTTTTAGAGGTAAATTGACTGGGTTTTTTTTTTCTTTATTTTATGAACCATTTAAAAAAGTCTTTATTGAATTTGCTGTAATACAGAGATTGAACCCACAACCCCTGCATTGGAAGGTGAAGCCTTAACTAGACTGCCAGAAAAGTTCCTATTAGTGATTTTGATTTTGCTTGCAGCATGAACTTTTATCTGGTTGGTATTGCACATTCTTACCCAAAGATAACAGGAATTCCTCTCTGGGTGGGCTGAATTAACAAAAGGCAGTAAAACAGCGAGGATAAGCTTATGATTTAGCTCCTGACATGGGTAAATGAGCCTTGCAATCTTTTATTCCTGGTGGCTCAGTATGTAAATGCATACCTTTGGCCTCTGCTAGGCATAAAAGCAAAATTAGAACATGCACAACAAGAAAAAAAAAAATCATGACTGCTACTGCACACAATTTTTTTAGAATTTGTTAAACTGTATAAGAAAACAGATGTATTATCCTTTTTATTTTTAAAAGAATTGCTGACCTTGTATTAAAAATTAAATTTCACATAGGACCAGTCACATGTTAGGTCCTAAATAATATCTGTTTTATGATCGAATGAATTTACATAACTTCAGTTTGTGCCTCATGCTCATTCCTTAGCGACAGAGTCAGGTATTTCACAGACGGTTAGCAGTAAGTCAGCGGCAGGGGCGGGCTGTCCAGACGTTTACCTGAACAGGGTCTGCACATTGACGATGGTTTTGGCATCCGCCATATAGTCTTCCTCGGCGCTCATGGTGCTTTCTTTGTCCACGACCACCATGTTGGCAGCAAAAGTCACTCCACACCTGAGTAAGTCATCGAGGCTTTGATAAAAATCAACAGAGAAAGGTGAACTTTCAATAAATCTCAGCATTCGGATGGTGCTGAAACTCACCTACCCACTCCCCACTGTTATAGGCATAGAGGTTACTGTTGTAGGTGGCTTGCATGGAGTGGACACTGAAAGATGTTGTGGGAACTAATACAATACAATATTCTCCAGAGATATGAAATAAATTGCATTTGGGGGTTCTTTATGCTTCATTAGATCTCAATAATTTCAAAGCATATGCATTAAGGATTTTCTTTAATAATATTTGTGAATTTTAGAAATAAAGCCTGAAAACACCAATTTTGCAAACAAACAGAATGAGAGCATGTTAGAATTTTGTTTTTACAGTTAGCATATTATTTCAGAAACATGGCATTTGCATTTTTTTTTTAATCTCTGAGGCACTTCTGGTAAGAATAGAAATGAACATATATTAATTTAGATGGTCAAGCCTAACAAGGAAATATATTTATTAGAGATATTTATTTTTAAATGTCTATTTATCTGTGTGAAACTATGTTTTATAGATTGGTTCTACACAGCCAAAAGCATGTAAAATATATAAATATGATTTGCTTTCAAGCCTACCTTTTAGACATTTTTTGAGCAACTGATTAAATGAATTAAATTTGTTGGTTGCAGGAAACAATTGGTAAACTAAGACACAAGTTCATATGAGTTACCATAGAGTCAGTCATCTCCCCTATCACTGATAAAAAATTTACCTAGCACTGAATTTAAAAACAATGTTATAGCAAAAGCTGAATCAGGAAAGCCCTTTCTCATTGCCTCTGCTTCACACAAATTTCAAAAATAGGACTGAATTGGAGAAGGGAGATTATACTCGAGTGAATGCAAGGGTATTCTAGGTTCAGAGTTGACTGAAGACAAATAAGAAGAATTGGGATAACTGATTTCTACATCTTCCAATTTAAAGTAAAAAGCGTAAAGCTCAAAGAGCAGTAGCTCCTTTTAGATTCTTAAATGGAACAGTTAATTCTCCTAAAGATTGTCTCAAACTGCATGATCCCTTGAATTAGCCATCTCACATTAGAGGGGATTATTTTCCTGTTACAGGAAGGCAAGAGGCAAGATTTCTTACTCTGTTAAATGGCGACAGAGTATTACCAAAGCTTTGAGTCCAAGATCCCCAGAAATAGTCCAGAAAAAATATTTTGCTTGAATCAGGCACAGTGTTCTATAGCAGGGGTTTTATGACTAAAACTGTGAAAACAGAATGTTATCCCAAATAAATTTCCTATGGTGAGAGGGTCCAGGACCATAATATCTAATCAATATGATGACCAAGTTTAAATCTCCAGGAATACTTCACTAGGGTGTTCCTTTTATCTAGGAAATTTATAATTATTCTTACATTTATTAAAATACTTTTTAAATGAAAGAAGAAGGTGAAAAGCAAATATGATCCCTTGGGGACCATAAAAATGATGCTAAATCTTATGGCTTCACACTCTATTATTATAGTGTTAATTCACTTTTTCATATTTCAGCTCTTATGATCTTTATTTCCCCCACTAAACAAATTGTCTATATAGGAAAAGGAAAAGTTAATGTAATAGAAGGTAATCTTGATCAAAAAATTATACACAGAAGTTGTAATAAAATGAATATTTCATCGTCAATAAATCAAGGAAGTTGAGACTTGACAAAAACACTTCACTATGAGAATATTTGTACTAAACAGTTACTAGCTAGCCAAACCTGTACATATCAGTTAATTCCATACTCAAAATACTAGTTTACACATAACATTGGCAAATGATTTTAGTAATTATTATTGAATATGAATTTAAATCTAAAGAAATTTATAGGATCTATAGATTATTAATACATTAGAGTGGCATTTTTGAGTCACATAGAAACTTTATTCTTCATGTTTTAACTTTAGCTTATTTGTATTCATTTAAAATTGCATTTTATTCTTTATCTTTTTAGTAGACTACCAATTTGTTTTTATAATTCTGTGTGTATCAGTTTCTTCCCACTATCTTATCTACAAAGACACTATTTTTAATTTAGCATGAGTGCTTTACACAGTTTGGCCACCAGATGGCGGCACAAGAAAAAGGTCAATATGGTTGAAAAAGTTACAGAGAATCTAACCGGCAATGTCTCTCTTTCTACCCTTCTCTAAGACTTCTTTTTTGAGGAGAACCAGAATGTAAAGCTATAAATATAGAGGAATGTTTGTGAAAGCGTTTTAATTCCTTCATAGATTTTGTTTGCTCATTTATGTTTAAGGAAAACGTCAAACATTAGCAGAAGAGAATACTATAGTGAATCTCCTGTACCAATTACCCAGTTTCAATAATCGGTGTCTTGTAGTCAATCCTGTTTCACCTCTGATCCTAGGAATTTGATCCTTCCCATTCTTCTTTTCCTCCCCATTAACACTTTTATAAAGGGAGAATTCATTTTAGTTTACATCAGAAAAGATGGATGAGAGGTTTATTTTGTATCTTTTAAATAAAATATCCTAATGAATTTTAATAGAATACTATTAATATCACATTACTAATGATAAAATATGGGTTGATTTCACTTTCATGGATTCAAATAGTAGTTTTAGTACCTCCATACTTTAATTAGTTGGTTAGTCTTATGACAGCAGTAATGTAAATTATATTAATGTAGTTGTTTAGTTGCTAACTTGTTTGCAACTCTTTTACAACCTCATGGAAAGCAGTCTGCCAGGCTCCTCTGTCCACGGGATTCTCCAGGCAAGAATACTGGAGTGGGTTGCCATTTCCTCCTCCAGAGGATCTTCTCAACCCAGGGATCGAACCTGCATCTCTCCTGCATTGGCAGGTGGATTCTTTACCACTGAGCTAGCAGGGAAACCCAGGCATATTCATGTAGAATGAAGGCTAAATGTGTGTTAATCTGTTTGGCCATTAATGTATCCACAGTCAATAAACACTCTCAAAGTTACAATGTAACTTTGAGAAATGTAAACACGGGAGTTCTCAGTGGATAACTTTCAGCATTTTATTTGCAATGCTCTGGCTGATGTTTTATAGAGTGGAAGATTAATACATTTTATAAGCATATTAGTTTTATGATCTTTTAATTTTAGCATTTGTTACAATGTCATGTTCATGCATATAAAGGAATTTGTATTTTAAAGCTGAAGGATCACACACATTTGACCTTTAATTAACAAATTATTAGAAATTACAGACTTCAATATGTTCTAAGAATGAACTAAGGAAATGCTCCAGTTAATAAATTTGACTTAAAAATGAGCATTTCCAAATTATGTTGAAGTTTTCCAAAAGCAACGGTACTGACACCAAATGCAGCACAGTGCTGAAGTTCTAGGTTTTCTCTGTCACATGTCAACAGTTACGAATCTTACTGCTGTAGATGGCACAGCACTGAAGTGGTTTTAGAAATGGAACAAGACTGACATGCAACAAGAGTTGTTTAACTCAACAACAGATTACTGCTTAGAGAGTTTGAATGCAAGACGTATGACACGAGAACACAAGCTCCACATGCAATGTAGGTCACATTCACAACACTGAAATGGCTAGTTGCACTCGACATGCAGCACCGGGCACAGCGCATGACAGGCACGGGACGCCACACTGGTGAGGGTGCCAAGGATTTCGTCACCTACTTGTCAATAGAGCCCACCATGTAGTAAACCATTGGAAACCAACAGATGGCATCCAGAAAGTGCATGTCTGGCCTAAGCAGCACATGGGTTACAAAATGAAACACAGTGTCACAACAGCGGCAGGCTTCCCGGAAGGAAGTAAGCTGACTCAGTTCTCATTTCCAATACTAAACGCCATTGACAAGATTAATTTTAAAGTGACTTTTCTCTTAACATTAATTTTAAAATGTCATTTTTACTTGTTACGAATAATACAAAGCACTCATTAATTAAAAGAAAAAGTCACATTTTTGCTTCCTAAATCAGAAACATTATGGCAATATTCTACAAAAACACCAAATTTATACTCTTAGTTTATGACTAAAAAGTCTTTCCAATGAGTTTGAAATTATTCATCCTGAGAAAGTCTTGTAAAATGGGAAACTAGTGACTTTTTTGATGATATAAAATATAAGAAACTAAATTAGTGTGTCTATCTAATTTTCTCTAAGAGATATACAGAATCACAACATGTCCCTTAATATATCAACATATGAATAAAAAATATAGTATATGTACCCATGCAATATATATGTGTGTGTGTGTGTGTGTATATATATATATATAAAATACAGAATTAAAATAAAAGTATTTCACCTTTTACGCTTTTCTCAATATACACTTTTTTTTTTCTCAATATACACTGTTGAGCAAATTGTATTACAACTGAAATCTTTACTCTTTAAGCACATTTGGGGAAAGACTCATAAACTTGGAAGCTTCCTTACAAATTACCTAATCCATTGCATTCATTTCATAAAGTTATCAATTCTTTCATTCATCTATTCACTCAGCATCTCTGAATTCAAAAGCTTTCCATAATAGACATTTTGGTATACTAAGGTGTATGCAAAATATATATATGTATCGTGTTAGCTTGTACTACAAGAAATAGAGTTTTTGTAACACATATGTAAAAGCACAAAATTATAGAATATACTGAAAAATAAGGAATGGGTTGCATTCGGGATACAAAATAGAGGAAATATTTAATTTGGATGTTGAAGGATGAGTAGGAAATGGACCAGGAAAGGGGGAGGAAAGAGGACTTCTAGGCAACGGGGAGCACAGCCCCGACAGCATCCCAGCCATTAGTCTCTCCTCCCTGATTCATTTCTTCCTGTTGATCAATTTCATCTCTCTTCATTTTAAAGAAAAATAATATTTAGTCCAGTGAATCATAAAAAGAAAACATCTAAAGAATCTCACTGTTGATGACATTCACACCATCATTCCTAAAAAGACTTCCTAGCCATTTTAAGTGGTCCCATATTACCACATATTATAAATGTACAACAATTCATTAAAAAAGAAAAACCTCAATTATTCAGTTTCTAAGTTATTTTCACTTTTATGCTATTAATCCCTGGAGTGACAAGCTATTTCTAACATCTTGCTATTATAAAAATTACGGCTCTGGACTTTTTTTGGTGACTTTTTTCCTAGCATTTGGTTTCATCATTTGCCCCAAAACATGCATAGAAGTTTTCCCATTAGTGAATCACAGGAAACAAATACTTTTAAAGCTCATGGTATAGATTGGTTTCACAAATAGAATCATATTTACTCCCAGGAGTGGTCTTGACTAGTGCCTGCCAATTCTTCTCTTTCTGGGTGCTGCTTCTGACAATTAGAAGGGATATTCACACTGCTCATTTCAGACCTATGTTTCCTGCCTGCCTTCTGGTTATAGAAGAAGATATTAGGATTTGAGTGACACAGGCTGGGACAGCACTGAGGTTCTGTGGTGCTTTCAAAGATCTTTTTGACTGTGTCATTTTGGTGGTCATTATTTCATCTCTCTTTGCTCTTACATAGTTCCAGTCAGATAACATGAATAGCTCAATAACTTACATAGCAGAATTACATTCATAATTCCTTGTTATTAATCACACAGCTATACCCTGTGTGAAATAATCTCCTAATTTTAAAAATCCAGATCATTTCCATTGTTTACACTTCCTTCTCTGACCATTTGTCCACTGTACATATCTGTCTTCCAAAGACTTGGAACAATAGTTGATGTTATTAAATACTTCAACTTAATAAAGATACCAAAAAGTTTTCTATGTGATGAGAAGTACTGGGGTCACAAGGAACAAAGTAAGTCTTTATGTTATGCCAACCCTTCTATTAGAGTTAAAACTGATGATCTGGCCTTTGCATTTTGTTGCTCTGCTGAGTAGAAATCATTCAAAGTACTTAAACATCAAAATTATGGCCTGTTGTTAGGAAACTTGTCAATCTTATAGACATGCCATTCTGCCACAAACATGCATTTATTATACAATGCACAAGCAATCTTTCAAATCTTTAGAAATTAGCATCTGTATTATGGCAGTACAGTTCATCCTTAGATGAATCCAGCAATGTTACAAGGCAAGGCAAGTCATCTGAAACATGGTAAATACATAATTCTGATGAAGTATATCATCAGTATATATGTAGGGAGTCTAGTATGCCATGTGCATGTGTGATCAGTCACTAAGTCCTGTCTGACTCTTTGCGACTCTATGGACTGTAGCCTGCTAAGCTCCTCTGTCCATGGGACTTTCCAGACAAGAATACTGGAATGGGTTGCCATTTCCTCCTCCAAGGTATCTTCCCAACCCAGTGATTGAACCCTGATCTCCTCTACCTCCTGCATTACAGGTGGATTCTTTACCACTTGAGTCACTGGTGAAGTCATACTTTGCAAAATTTGACTTGTATAGTAAATAGATCCACCCACTACTTCTACTGATAAAGGTGGCTTAAAAGGACACCTGAAATATAAGGAATATATCAATCATACATTCATATGTACTATGCCGACACACTTAAGTAAATTGGCAAAGGTCTTTATGGCACTAAACTGATTACTAAAGAAAAAGTGAGCACATCATTAATCAGTCTTATCTGTAATTCAGTTAATAAAGATGACTATTTATGAGTCCAAATATCTTTACAAAGATTTTCATTACAAAAATTGTGATTATACACAAGTATGAATTAACCAGTTAATGATAAGAAATGAAAAATTTTATGAAATTTCATGGATTTTCAAGTTGAAGATCATTATTCTCCATTTAACTAATAACTATAATAAACTTGGGGGCTTCCCTGGTGGCTCAGATGGTAAAGAATCTGCCTACAGTTCAGGAGACCTGGGTTCAATTCCTGGGTCAGGAAGATCCCTTGGAGAAGGGAATGGCAACCCACTCCAGTATTCTTGCCTGGAGAATCCCACGGTCAGAGAAACCTGGAGGGCTACAGTCCATTGGGCTGCAAAGAGTTGAACACAGTTGAGCAACTAACACTATTATAAACTCAATTTTTTAAATTTCAAATTCAAAAATGTATGAGACAGTTTATTTTGCTAGCATTTCATAATCCCACTTTTAAGCTTATTTCTCCCTTAAAAATGAAGTAGCATTTTAATTTCAACAATGTGAAATAAATTTCCCTTTTTTCTGTTGTTGTTAATTGGGTTTTCACAGAAACTCACCCATTAGTTTGAATAGTGACAATGCTACAAGGTAGGAAAACTACATTTCTGGACTGGCTTTCATGAGTCAGATACTATACTAGTGCTCCATATACATTATTTTATATAATTGCAAAATAAGATAAATGTTCTCATTTTACAAATGAGGAAATTGAGGCTTACAGAAATTCGGTAACATACAGCCTATCAAGAGGGTCAGCTTAGATCTTATTTCAGACCTGTGTGAGTCTAAGGCTTGAATGTTTTTAATAAGGACCCTGATACATCAGACGGTTTACCATTACTTTTGAAATAAGCTGAACTGAAGCTTACTTGTAACTATATGTGCAGAGAAGACTGATTTAGTAAAGGGATAGTTAAACAAGATGTTGTAAAATTTAAGAAGGTGAGCCTGAATCTTGTACTTTAAATCAGCGTAGCTTTGGGTAATATATTCCAAAGTTTTTTTGACTCACTTTTCCATCTCTCATATGAAATGGTATCATCAGAT
This sequence comes from Odocoileus virginianus, assembly GCF_023699985.2. Classification (NCBI taxonomy): domain Eukaryota; kingdom Metazoa; phylum Chordata; class Mammalia; order Artiodactyla; family Cervidae; genus Odocoileus; species Odocoileus virginianus. The sequence goes on from NW_027224288.1 coordinate 143,768, forward strand.
GACTAGATGACCTTTAAGGTTGAAGTGGTAATCAAAATGTTTACAATCAGTATGGTGCCACAACAGAATAGAACAGATGGCCAACCAATCAGAACTGAGACAAGTTTTGATGAACCAGTATCCAGTGCAAGATTAGCATATGAAATGCAGAAGGCGTTTTAGTTGGAAACATTATGAACATTTACTTTGACATATCATGTATGTGAATATCATAAATTTAATTTACATTTTAAATCCCATATTTGTGGCATCTGTTTTTTACATTGAATTAACTGGTTTTTCCACTGAATCTCCTAAGTAGACATGCATTGACATTATTTTTAACAATGTTCACATTCATTTAAAATAAAGTCAAATCCCACTAAACTAACTAGTAATTGTAGAAGTGTGTGTAATTATTAGTGTGTAAATTCTTATAATCCAGAAATATTTTAAAGAAGAAAGCATCATATTTCTTTATAATACTGTAGGATAGATTGAAAAATACTAGCCACAGCAGAGAAAAAAGTTCTTTAAAACAGTTTCAGTGTTTTTTTTTTTTTTAAAAAGAGGATTGCACGAAACTTCCTGGAACATTATTTACTGGTGTTCATTCTTGTTTCCTCATTCTCAATCAAAGGAACAGAGAACAACAAATAAAATTGTTTGACACCACTTTTGGGAAATACACAGGATGCTAGTCAATTTTACAGATAGCACTTTTATCCCAACTCTTTGAAGAAAAGTCAAACCCACTAAAATTATTTAACAGAAGTCATGTGAATAGTTGGATTTCAAACTGTAAGTCCTTAGGAAAGCAAACAAAAATACTTAAGTGCAAAATAACCTAAAGTTAAAATATTCTTGTTTGACAATTGATAGATAATGTATTTTTGCATATGTCAAAAACCCATTAACTAAAGTAAGATCACATAGGCGAAAGAACAATGAGCTATGAATTGTAGAGAAGGTTCTAATCCTAGAATCGACCTTGGAAAAAGTCACATAACTTCTTTGGCCTGTTCCTCCTTTCTATGAAATAAGAGACAGTGGTGCAATCAAGTCGCACAGGCCAATTTGTTTAAATGTTATTGTAATTTGTAAGCTTTGAGATCTTAAGCTGCTTGGTACATCTTTCTGAGGATAAATCATGCTACATGACATAGATATATTTTTTATAGAAATAAAACATGAAATAAAGTCTAAGTATCTACTGGGATGACCACCATGTAGTAAATGCTCAGCAATTCTGACTATAATGAACGAAGGTAGTGATAAAGATTATTAATTTTATTAAATGATCACTATGGTCTTATTTAGGTAAAATAATCTCTGATAAAAGCTACATGTATACTTATATTGAATTACTGACCAGTTTTCCAGTAACTAAGGGAAACTGAATTTTCAGATTTTTTGATTGATGATTGATCAGATTCAGGAATTAAGACTGTGGACACAACTGCTTGATTTTATAATTCTATTATACAGTCAATCAATAATGTAGTAATTGGGCATTTTGGTAACTTGTTAATTCAAAACCAAAGAGAAAGGAAATGATTTAGTCATGGCAATTCCGAAGCCTATGCAAGATATACAGGTTAAGAAACCTTAACTCCTGCCACCTGCTCACTGGGATAAGATGGGATTAGTGATTCTGAAATAAGATTGTTTAGGGAAACTAGGTATGGAAAAGGACAAAAGTAAACTCCATTCCAAATTTGGTGAGATTGACTCTTTTGCAAAGTACAATACTGTGATTTATAAGGAAGTGTGTAGTTGGCATTCACATTCAGATTCCTCACATATCTTTGGTCTTCACCACATTTTCTAGCTCACAACTCCCAAAACCCTTGGAATTTCCTGAGTGATAAGAGTCACGGGAGCATCTCCTATTAATAATATTTGGTCTCTTCTCCTCCTGAAAACACTTCAGAGACATGAAGGTGAAATGGGTGTCTTGTTCTTCATAACAAGCCTCTTTCCAGGACAGCTGGGTTTACGTTAATGAAGTGACATTTGGAATGTAGCTAAGGACGGAGGCTGTTTGCCAGAGAAGCCAGCCTGAATAGAGTGTGGGAACTTCAGTCCCACCTCCTGACTTTTGGGGAAAGGATAGGGGCAAGAGATTGAGTTTAATTACCAATGACCAATGATTTAGTCAATTGTGCCTATGTAATGAATCTTCCACCAAAACCCCAAAAAGACACAGTTCAAAGAAATTTCAGGCTGGTGAACAGGTAGAGATTTGGTGACAGTGATGCTCTTTCCCCATGCCTTGCCCTGTGCATCTCTTCCACCCAGTTTTTCCTAGTTATATGCCTTTATAATAAGCTGGCAATCCAGTCAGTAAAATGTTTATCTGAATTCTGTGAGCTGCTCTACCAAATAACTTGACCAGTAGGTGTTGGTGGAACCTCTGAGTTACAGCCAGTTGGTCAGAAGTACAGGTAACAACCTGGACTTGCAACTGGCATCAAAGTTCATGGAGGGAGTCGCTGAAACTTCCAGCCTGTTGTTGTTCAGTCGCTGAGTTGTGTCCCACTATTTGTGACCCCATGGACTGCAGCACTCCAGGCTCCCCTGTCCTTCATCATCTCCCAGAGTTTGTTGAAACTCATGCCCATTGAGTTGGTGATGTTATCCATCACCTTATCCTCTGCCACCCCTTTCTCCTCCTGCCCCCAATCTTTCCCAGCACCAGGGTCTTTTTAAGTCTACAGCTGACCGGTTATAAGGCGATAACCTGGCTTCTGATGGCCTTCTGGAATGGGAGTGGGGAACTTTTGTAGAACTGAAACTTCAACTTGGGAAGCTAATGCTACTTTTTTTCTATTTCTGGGTAGACAGTGTCAGAACTGAGTTGAATTCCCCCAGAACTGAGCTGGAGTCCTGAGAACTGCTTGTTGGAGGTGTGGAAAAACTCTCTCTTTCTCTCTCTCTCTCTCTCTCTCTCTCACACACACACACACACACACACACATTGAAATTGGGTCCCAGAACCCAATTAGGAGTTTTGTACATCAGGACCAGGAATTATACCTTGAAATAATGTAAAGAAGGTGAAAGAATAATTTTTACCCATAGCTTTACACAGGGATGCTGTAGGCACAGTTCTACTTATTCTTTTTTTTTTTCAAGCCTCTTCCACTCTGCTTCTCTGTATTCTGAGGCCTGAGTTGACCCACTTTAATCCAATCCATAGGACATGGGAACTCATGGTCTAAGTCATGCATGAATTGCACAAGCATGTATGCTTAGTCATATCTAAATCTTTGTGACCTTATAGACTGTAGCCTTGCAGGCTCCTCTGTCCAAGAGATTCTCCTGGCAAGAATGCTGGAGTGGGTTGCCATTTCCTCCTCCAGGGGATCTTCCCCACCCACCAGATTGTTTACTACTGAGTCACCTGCTCTAAGTCAATCAGCTTGTAAATACCCCTGCATTTTTAAGGGACTGGACACACCACCCCATAGGCAAAAAGAGCCAGCATCTGACACTTCTGAGTTCATACAGTGGATGAGCATCTCCTGTGTGTCAGATCATCTCCTTCCAGAGATGCTCCATAATTAGGGGTATAGCCCAAGGCCTTACAGGTGCTCGGGCACCATGTTCTATCACCCTAGCCACCCAGTAACTACTCTTATCCTGCTAGGATTTGCTTTATTAAACTTTCATTTCATCTGACACTGGGTCTAAATTTTTGTTTTCCTACATCTGCCCTAAATTTATGTCACCTTTCCTTGGATGCCAAAAGGGTATCAAAAAAGCACTGAATCATCATCAGACCTGAAAGTTCTTCAACTGAAACCTCTAGAGGTGTGCTCAAGTTTTAGAGTTGATTATCACTGAGATTCTGATGCTAAAAAGAGATGCATCCATGAGAATCTTGATATTCATATATTCAGAATAAATAATGTCATGAATTTATATCGGGGAGTTATCTCTGTTTTGAGAAAATTCTTTTCATGAATTTTAAAAGCAGAGACAAGGCAGTGGATGTTGGCCTCATTTAGCTTATCCCCAAATTTGCATCACTTTAGAAATTAAGAGGAGAATTGGAGGATGTTAAACTATGGTATTGATTTAAGGACCATCTGCTACTAATTTGAGTCAGAGAGAGAAATATCGTAATTTTAGCACACACACAATGGATTTGACCACAGCATTCGGTGATGTATATTTATATCTGTATAAGGATCTTGAAATTTTTAAATAGTCTTTTTTCATAAGAGTATATTAATCAAACATTTTCTAAAGAAAAGAACATGGTAAAGTGTAAACTATTCATGTTATGTTACAGGATATATGTTTTAACAGTGAAAGAATCATAAGAAACAATGATGTGTTATAATATGACATAAAATGGATCATTAATATGCTTCTCTGATAATTAATGGTTCTTTACAAAGACAACAAAATTGTCCACTTTTGGCAGAGATTTTCCAGGCTAGTAGATTAATTTAAGGAAAATAACTGTAATTATTTCAGTGGCATGTTTCCCACTGGTAGAGAGATGACCATTTGCAAAAATAGTCTTAAATAAAAGGCTCAGAGTACTCTTGTTATGTTTTAAGTTGTATATGTGAAACATAATCATACTCAATGATTGTTTTGTACCACAGCACAAAATATATCTCCCATATATGCCATAATGTTTCTGACTTAAAATATTCTAAATTTAATTCTATATTAAATTATTTTTGATAAAATATTAACAAATTTTTCTCTTGCTCGTGTATTTTAAGATATACTTACAGGTTATCCAATAGCAGTATTACGGGGTTAAGTTCTTTCTTTGGTCTATAATAAGCCCTGAGAGGAACAATAAAATTATACAATCCATTTCCAGCTGTTTCAGCTGCAACTATAATTAGCTTATTTTTGAATCCATAGGCTTTTGCGTCCTCATAGTAGTTATGCTGGCAACTCTAGAGAAGAAAAATTATACACAGAAATACCATTTTTATACTCCACTAAAATTGGGTGAAAAAATTTAGGAGACAAACAAATGTGAAATTAGTCCATCCTGGTGAATCCTTTGTTTTCTAATCAATTTGAAAATAGTTGCACTTTTCTATGCCTAATTCTCCAGCCTGAAGGTATACATGGACAAAACCAATGAATTCCAGGTAGGCAGCCTGATTTGAGGGAATGAAAAGGCAGTGATATGTGTGTACACACATTCTGCTGCAAAGCGGAACTTGCCACTAGATGACATCTGGGTATCAATATTAAAGAATCATCACAATGTATACATATATCAAAGCATCATGCTAAATACCTCAAATATACATAATTTTATTTGTCAACCATAATCCACAAAAGCTGGAAAAATAATCTACCTCTGAGTTTTATTTCCAGAAATAGAGTAACATTATAACTAAGTAACGCTGCAACATTCCAAGAACTGAATACCAAAAGGATAGATATTGAAAGGGATTTTTTCATTAAAAAACAAACAAACAGAAAAACTGTAATTGTCTAAAAGCATACCTGAGCTGGCAAGATAATGATGTAAATATTCAAAAGTAAAATACTAATACTAACAACAACAAGAACAGCATAATAACACATTACTGAAATGTATTTCCTGAGGGTATTTTGCTACTTCCAAGGGAGCTAGAATTTACTGGACTTGGCATTATTAAATCAAGATCCTTTTAAATAAAATTATCTGCCTGGAGAACTGCTTTAGCATTCTGGTTTTTTAAACTTTATATCTTTATGTAGGTTTCTTTTTATTTAGGCTGAGATTAGTTGATTCTCTGTGGATTCATTATCAACTCTGGAATATTCTCTGCCTTTATTCCTGAATAAAAACTTGCAAAAAATGAGGTACCTCGAATCAGCAGAATCAATAAGCAACAGAATTAGACTCACAAATATTACAGACTTCCTTGTTACTAGATTCAGAATAGAAAATGAACATGTTTACTATGTTTACAGAAATAAAAGAGAACAAGAGGATATTGGAAATATTTGGGTAGATGTTTAAAAAATTACAAATACTCTAGTCTGGAATTAAAAGGTATCACAACTTAAAACAGAAATTCAAAAAATGATTTAAATTGCACATTCTGTTCATCTGAAAGGATCAATTGCATGACTGAGTTGAAGCAATTATTCAGAATACAGGGAGAAGAGAGAAAGTAGTATGGAAAAAATTAAGGTGTGTGAGAAGACAGTATGATAATGTCTAATACACATGCAAACAGAATGTCTGACAAAAAGGTAAGAACCACTATTAATGTAAAGATTGACTAAGGCTTTTCTAGAATTAACAAAGCATGCAAATCACTAGGTTCTGAAAACCCAATGAATCCTAATCCAAATAAATAAAGAGAAATCCAGGGTCATACACAGTGTCATACTGCAGGACAATCAAGACAAGAAGAAGACCTTAAAAGCAGCCATAGAGAAAAGAGAACTGTACCTACAAGAAACACACATTAGAACGGTGGCTGACTTCTCACCAGCAGTGTGCAGCACAGAAGGCAGTGAATGAAACCCTAACATGTTGAAAGGAAAAAAAAAAATTCAGAACCTGGAATTGGATACCCAGCCAAACTAATCTCTAGGAAGGAGGACAAAATAAGGACATATCTAGAAAACTGAAATGGAAAGAATTTATCACTATAGGATTTCATTAGCAGGGTTTCTAAAGCTGTCATCATGAAAGTGGAAAGATCAATCCAGAAGGAAGAATGAAGGCATAAGAAAGAACAGAGTGCAGGAGATGATAAAGGAGAAGGGCAGTAGGTCCCCACTGGAAGTACCACTGGAGAACTGTGAAGTACAAACAGGATCTGAGGCCACATAAATTTAGGTCCTTTACAAAGAGATCATGGAAGAAGAAGGTGCCAGGTTGGGGCTGAGATTATTAAAGTACTTCATTTTTATGAGATCAAGGGAGGAAACTGAACTACTTTAGGAAATTTAGAAGCAGCATAATTAGCAAGAAAAAAATAACACAAGGATATAACATGGAAATTATTATTGATAAACCTTGTCCAGGAAGGAGCCTACTGATGCTCATGTAAAGCAGACTGAGCAACAAAATCCTTGCTCACAGACTCCACAGATGCAGCAGTGTTATCTGCCTAACCCCACCCCCAAATCACAAAGTGGACACTCATTTACAGAGCAGACTACCACCTCCAACCAGACTCAGTTCAGTTCAGTCGCTCAGTTGTGTCCGACTCTTTGTGTCCCCATGTACTGCAGCATGACACACCTTCTGTCCATCACCAACTCCTGGAGTTTACTCAAACTCATGTCCATTCAACCATCTCATCCTCTGTGGACCCTTTTTCCTCTCTCCTTCAATCTTTCCCAGCATCAAGGTTTTTTCAAATGAGTCAGTTCTTCCCATAAGGTGGCCAAAGTATTGGAGTTTCAGCTTCAGCATCAGTCTTTCCAATGAATATTCAGGACCGATTTCCTTCAGGATGGCCTGGTTGTATCTCCTTGTGATCCAAGAGACACTCAAGAGTATTCTCCAACAGCACAGTTCAAAAGTATCAATTCTTCAGCATTCAGCTTTCTTTATACTCCAACTCTCACATCCATACATGACTACTGGAAAACCATAGCTTTGACTAGACAGACCTTTGTTGGCAAAGGAATGTCTCTGCTTTTTAATATGCTGTCTAGGTTGGTCATAACTTTTCTTCCAAGGAGCAAGTGTCTTTTAATTTCATGGCTGCAGTCACCATCTACAGTGATTTCAGAGCCCCCCAAAATAAAGTCTGCCACTGTTTCCACTGTTTCCCCATCTATTTGCCATGAAGTGATGGGACTAGATGCCAGATTTTCATTTTCTGAATGCTGTTTTAAGCCAGCTTTTTCACTCTTCTCTTTCACTTTCATCAAGAGGCTCTTTAGTTCTTCTTCACTTTCTGCCATAAGGTGGTGTCATCTGCATATCTGAAGTTATTGATATTTCTCCTGACAATCTTGATTCCAGCTTGTGCTTCATCCAGCCCAGCGTTTCTCATGATGTACTCTGCATAGAAGTTAAATAAGCAGGGTGACAATATACAGCCTTGATGTACTCCTTTCCCTATTTGGAACCAGTCTGTTGTTCCATGTCCAGTTCTAACTGTTGCTTCCTGACCTGCATACAAATTTCTCAAGAGGCAGGTCAGGTGGTCTGGTATTCCCATCTCTTTCAGAATTTTCCACAGTTGTGATCCACACACTCAAAGGCTTTGACATAGTCAATAAAGCAGAAGTAGATATTTTTCTGGAACTCCTTTGCTTTATTGATGATCCAATGGATGTTGGCAATTTGATCTCTGGTTCATCTGCCTTTTGTAAATCCAGCTTGAACATCTGGAAGTTCACGGTTTAAGTACTATCGAAGCCTGGCTTGGAGAATTTTGAGCATTACTTTGCTAGCGTGTGAGATGAGTGCAACTGTGTGGTCATTTGAGCATTCTTTGGCATTGCGTTTCTTTGGATTGGAATGAAAACTGACCTTTTCCAGTCCTGTGGCCCTGCTGAGTTTTCCAAATTTTCTGGCATATTGAGTGCAGCACTTTCAAAGCATCATCTTTCAGGATTTGAAATAGCTCAACTGGAATTCCATCACCTCCACTAGCTTTGTTTGTAGTGATGCTTTCTAAGGCCCACTTGACTTTGCATTCCAGGATGTCTGACTCTAGGTGAGTGATCATGCCATCGTGATTATCTGGGTAGTGAAGATCTTTTTTGTACAGTTCTTCTGTGTATTCTTGCCACCTCTTCTTAATATCTTCTGCTTCTGTTAGATCCATACCATTTCTGTCCTTTATTGTGCCCATCTTTGCATGAAATGTTCCCTTGGTATCTCTAATTTTCTTAAAGAGATCTCTAGTCTTTCCCATTCTGTTGTTTTCCTCTATTTCTTTGCACTGATCACTGAGGAAGGCTTTGTATCTCTCCTAGCTGTTCTTTGGAACACTGCATTCAAATGGGTATATCTTCCTTTTCTCCTTTGCCTTTCGCTTCTCTTTTCACAGCTATTTGTAAGGCCTCCTCAGAAAACTATTTTGCCTTTTTGCAATTCTCTTTCTTTGGGATATTCTTGATCACTGACTCCGGTACAATGTCACAAACCTCCATCCACGGTTCTTCAGGCAGTCTGTCTATCAGATTTCATCCCTTGAATCTGTCTCTCTCTTCCACTGTATAATCACAAAGGATTTGATCTAGTGGTTTTCCCTACTTTCTTCAATTTAACTCTGAATTTGGCATTAAGGAATTATGATCTGAGCCACAGTCAGCTCCCGGTCTTGTTTTTGCTCAATGTATAGAGCTTCTCCATGTTTGGCTGTAAAGAATATAATCAGTCTGATTTCGGTATTGACCATCTGGTGATGTCCATGTGTAGAGTCTTCTCTTGTGTTGTTGGAAGAGTGTGTTTGCTATGACCAGTGTGTTCTCTTGGCAAAACTCTGTTAGTCTTTGCCCTGCTTCATTTTGTACTCCAAGGCCAAATTTGCCTGTTACTCCAGGTGTTTCTTGACTTCCTACTTATATTTACATTCCAGTCCCCTATAATGAAAAGGACATCTTTTTTGGGTGTTAGTTCTAGAAGGTCTTGTAGGTTTTCATAGAACTGTTCAACTTCAGCTTCTTCAGCATTACTGGTCAGGACATAGATTACTGTGATATTGAATGGTTTGCCTTGGAAACTAACAGAGATCATTCTGTTGTTTTTGAGATTGCATCCAAGTACTGCATTTCAGACATTTTTGTTGACTATGATGGCTACTCCATTCCTTCTAAGAGATGGCACCAACCAGACTGGTGCCAGCTAAAGAATGGATCATCCCAGATGTCATAGACTAATCAACAACAGTTGGAAATTTCTCCTTCTTAGAGACTAATTGTCATCTTTTGACTCTGAAAGTCTCCATTTCTCCTCCAACAAGACTCACCTCTGAAAGCCTAGCTTTTTCTTGTATCAGGTTCCCTGCTTGGTAGTTTAGTCACTAAGTCATGTTCAGCTCTTGGGACCCAATGGACTGTAGCCTGCCAGGCTCCTATGGTCCATGGCATTCTCCAGGCAAGAATATTCAAGTTGGTTTCCTTCTCCAGGCGATCTTCTTGACCCAAGGAATGAACCTGCATCTCCTGCATTACAGGCAAATCCTTTATGGAATGAGAGCCAGGGAAGCCCAAAAGGTCAACCTTGCCCAAACAGTGACTTGAACCCTGGACCCTCAGATTAAAAGTATGATGATCTACTGACTGATCTCTCCTGGGCTCCCTGCTTGTGGTAAGTCGCTCAGTCGTGTCTAATTCTTTGCGACCCCATGATCTGCAGCCAGCCAGACTCCTCTGTCCATGAGATTCTCCAGGCAAGAATACTGGAGTGGGTTACCATACCCTTCTCTGGGGATCTTCCCAACCCAGGGATTGAATCCGGGTCTCCTGCATTGCAGGAGGATTCCCTACCATGTGAGCCGTCAAGGGAGAGCTGAATGACTAAACACTCACAGAGAGATGGAAACTGCTATTTAATGATAAAGTTATCCCTCTGAACTGTAAAGCCTGTAAGCATAGAGCTGCCATTTTTATACCAGATAACTCCAAAATTGAGAATCAAAGAAGAAATTCCTGGTTAGAATTAGTGGCATGTTTTAATTTCTGGGAGGTGGGGAGTTGCAGAGTGTTCTTTTTAATGTGCTTTCTTATTCATTAGGAAGGCAAATCCTTGCACAGGGCATGCCCAATGGCCATGCTGTGAAAGAGATAAAAATGCCCGCTTTCTTACAATGTTTCTGTTTTGGATGATTCCTCCTGAACATCAGCCAGGAACCAAAAACCAGTATAAAATCTTCAGAGAAGGAGTCATTAAACAAGACACCTCCAGTCTAGTCAATAATGAATCTTTGTGAACAACACATGGACTACCTAACTTGCATCACATCAAGCAATTTCACTTTGAGATTTGAGGCAAAAATGCCTAGTAAAGTACATAGAGCATATTTGGCCAAAATGATCTGAGGAGGACTCTGGTTTGTGACTCTGGCACCTTTGTTTTCCTTTTAAAAACATGACTGATCAACTCCTCAAGTACATCAGTGGAGGGTAAAGCACCGAGGTAATCCTGCTGCTGCTGCTGCTGCTAAGTCGCATCAGTCGTGTCCGACTCTGTGCGACCCCATAGACGGCAGCCCACCAGGCTCCCCTGTCCCTGGGATTCTCCAGGCAAGAACACTGGAGTGGGTTGCCATTTCCTTCTCCAATGCATGAAAGTGAAAAGTGAAAGTGAAGTCGCTCAGTTGTGTCCGACTCTTAGCGACCCCATGGACTGCAGCCTACCAGGCTCCTCCCTCCATGGGATTTTCCAGGCAAGAGTACTGGAGTGGGGTGCCATTGCCTTCTCTGGGGGTAATCATTAGTGCAGTATAAAAGAGTAAAATTCACCACGTTATGTATTACATTTACATTTGAAAGATAATACTCTATAAACATATTTCAGTCAAAAAATTGTACAGAATTATTTAAATGCATGCAACTACACGATGCCATCATTTTAGTTTTACAGAAAATAACAGCCCCAAATGCTTACCTTGTCTAGTCTTAAGCAGCAAAATGGTACTTTTTCACCCGAAGGAGATGACAAAAAGTGGGTGAACTTCCTATGTATGGAGAGTAAGGTGGGTAGCCTTTAGCGTATCTGTAAAACAATATGAAATGCCTAATTACCTTGAATAATGCAGGCAAAGTCTGACAAATCAGTTGTAGTCACATTTCTCACTTTGATAAAGTTAGATGTAGTAACGCTTTGTATTGCAATTATATTTTGATAAAGAAACAATTTGGAACAAGGGCCATGGACCAAAGCTGACTCATCACATGGTTTTGTGAACTAGTTTTCATATGTTTAAATGGTTGGAAAAAGTCAAAAGAAGAGTACTATTTCATCTCATGTGAACATTAAATGAAATTTAAATTTCAGCGTCCACAACTGAAAGTCTGTCAGAATACGGCCATGCTCACTCACCTCTTCAGAAACAGAGTTGAATAGTTGAAGCAAAGACCATAAAGTCTAAAATATTTACTAACTGGTCCTTTCCAATCTTCAGTTTAAAAGATTTAGAAAGATTTTAGAAAATAGCAATGTTAATTTTATTAAAACATATTTAAAGCTAAATTCATTATTATGATTCACTCTATCAATATTCATGAGTCATGATTTTTTATTTTTTTAAGAAAAAAAGAGTAAATGGTTGAGTGAACTATTCCATTAGACCCACACCAAAACCAGAGTTATTGGTGAAATAATGTTTAAATATTATCAAAGATATTTGGTTTGTTTATTGACTTTATAAGATAGTCACCTGCACATTATGGCTATAAAATTTTCAAAGTGAAGCTATCAAAGTAATAGCATAAATGAAAATTAAGAGGTAAAAGACAGTTTAGTGGAGGAAAAGTTCTTTTATCCAATATGAAAGCTCTATTTTGATGAAGAAAATTTATCTTTCAAACCAAGAAATTTCAAACCTAGTTAGAACTGTTTTTCAGACATCATTAACTAAGAGAGTAAAATGGAGAATATTGTGCAAATTTAGAAGTTGACAGTCTTCTCTATTACTTCAATGTCTTTTTCATTTTTCTAGAAATAAAAAATATTCCACCTCTCAATTTTTCTGAAGTACATGTAAAGAAAGAATTTCTATCACAGCACCATTTCTAGAAATATACTGGTGGTCAAACTGCTCCTTCTTCCTATCAAATATTTCATAAATCTATTTGAGTATTATTAATTTCTTAGAGAGTGAAATTGTCTTCTGTGGATATGTCTAAGTTTCTTGTAATAAATATTTGAAAGTGTAATAATATGTAATTTATGTAATAAATAAATATGTATTTATTTATTATATACAAATAAATACATGCATACAAATACATAATATTTATTTCAAATAAATATTTGAAAGAATATTTGAAAGATTAACAGAAGGATTTTTTTACGTTCCAATTATATTTCAGTATATTTTAGCTCAATTCAACATTAACTGAACTTCTATGATATGAAAAATATTAGAAGTGCCTGGGTGATGTTACCGTTACCACCAGACTAGTACTACACCTAATAGTAACTGATACTCACTGAATGCTTACTCTGCACAAACCATTGTTCTAAGTACATTCCTCCATTATCTCAATTAATCTTCATATGAACCCTATTTACAGATAAAGCATTGTAGGTCAGATGATTTTAAACAAAGCCACTGGTACACAACCAGCATAAAGTGAAACTGCCAAGGGACACAAATTCCTTTGGACCCCACTGTTAAGGCAGTCGAACACTGTGCTTCCCTTAAGATATACCAACATAATACATGAATAAGACAAGTAAACAAACTCTACTCTAGGCTAAAATGTGACCAATACCTTAAATATTGATACTATTTATTATGGAATCTTAGTTAAGAGAACTGAACTTCATTTATTCATTCATTCAAAACATTACTGATGTATATTAAATAAAAAAGATTGCTGAATGCTGAGACAGACAAGAGCTTAATGGAAGAAGCTGCATTACATGTTGCTAAATTGATTGAGCTTCAATATGGAAGTAGAAAAACAAACTAAAGGTATAAGTTATGTTACAATTTAATAAAAGCATTATTACTTATTTTTAATAAAAAAATGAAAAATACAAACTGCACCCTTAAAGAAAAAAATGTAAAATGTGATGTAGATTTATCATGGAAATACTGATATGCATATTTTTTTTCTTTAAGGATAAAGGCTAACATAGAGAAAAATGAAGCTGTAAATAGCTGTTGAAGCCAGAAATTCAAGGGCTTAGAATATTTTATCATCAAGAGAGATATTGACTAATAAGAAGAGTGTTTTGGCAGAAGTATGTAGGACTGATTCTGGGATGTCCAGAAGGGAAGGACATTAGTTTTTCATGGCAAGCACAAGTCCCAGTAAACCTTACAAACATACTCCAAGTTCGAGGACATTTCTTCATCTGGTGTAGTTTCATCTTCTGATTGGTCACTTAGAAGCTCACATGTTTGAATTGATGACGTGTCTGCAACCTCTAAAACGGGAGCAATGCTGGGTCTTCTGACTTCTTTACTTCCCTCTGTAGGAAGAGACAGGGTAGGGCCACTTGCAGATCTGCAGCTCGTGTCTTGCAAGTCTATGGCCACAGTACCTGGAACAACGAGAAATGAAAATCCATCAAAGAGTTTGCCACCTATAGGACAGCAATCACTTAATGATTAAAGTCAGATGAAGCACAGTCAGTATAACCAGGAAATATACTATGCACTGTTTACCCTTTAATCTCAAAAGTGATTTACTTCTTTTTAGTTTGAGCATTTTTGCCCACAGGGATAAAAAATTCTGTATTTGTGCAAAAGTGTATTTGGTACAACTAGGTCTATAGTATGAAACATAAGATTTGTGAAATCATGAAACACTTAGACATTTAAATTTTAAAAATTGTTTAAATTTATATTTGTTTAAAACTAATGAAAATTTTTGATCCATTTCACTTTTATAGATCTCTCATTATATCTTTTCTCCTTATATTGTTGAGTTATCTTTCTTTTACTCATTTATAACTACTTTTTAATATTAGAATAATTAATGTTTATTAATATTTATTAAGCCCTTCTCTGTGGCAAGCACAATTCTAGGCACTCAAGATATCCAACGAATAAGGCAGACAATGTTCCTATGCATATGGATTTGTCTTTAAGATAATCAAATGGACAAAGAAATGGAAAAACTAATTCTCAATAATGCTAAATACTATGCAGAAAATAAAACAGAATTATGTTACATGATGTAGTATAGGGGGGACAGGAAGCAGGGGAGAGGATGAACTTTTCACCCAGTGATGAGAAGCTATACTCCAAAATCATTACATTTGATTTCTTGACATAAAAAGAAAATCGTGAGCACACGTCATGGAAATGCTTTGAGGCAGTAAGAACAGAAAATTTAAATAACTTAAGGCTTTGAATCCTTGGAATACTCAAGGAACAGTAAATGGAAGAAACAAATTCCTCTGATATTTTTAAGTAACATTTAAAAATTAGTATAAACATTAATTTATGGAAATTGATGCAAAATTTATGGAAAGTGGCTGTCTCTCCCTTTCTGAAGAAAAAAATCAATCTAACAGATGACTGCCACCATATTTCACAACCACTGACTTCATTTATGTATTTATGGAAAGCTGGCCATCCTTCTGAAAGCCCTGAGTCTCCATTTTGTTTTATTCTTTGAAGCAGCTATTAAAACGCTCTCCATTTCCTTAAAACTTCTGTCTGATCTTACAACCTTCTTCACTGTAAGAGCCTGAGACTTTAAAGGGAGGAAAAAACCTCAGGGGTCTTAGCATCTCTTTCTCTGTAGCATGGACAAAGAAGTCAGCAACTGAATTCTAAAAACCTCTGAGAAATACCTTGATGCTAGGAAAGGCCGAGAGCAGGAGGAGAAGGGGGTGACAGAGGACAAGATGGTTGAATGGCATCACCGACTCAGTGGATATGAGTTTGAGCAAGCTCTGGAAGTTGGTGATGGACAGGGAAGCCTGGTGTGCTGCAGTCATGGGGTTGCAAAGATCAGACATGACTGAACAACAACAACACAGAAGAAGGGATTAAAAGGCAATGTTTCTGAATGTGAGAGTTGATAGAACCAAGACTGGGGAGACCATCTGGGTATTCCTCAATATTGAAATAAATGTGGGACTCAAGTTTCAGAGGCTAGGACCTCTGAAAATACTGTACATGACACTCAGATTGGGGGGAGAGGGAGCCTGGTGTGTCTGCTGTTAATGGGGAAGACTCCTGTGAGGAGCACGACACAATGTGTCTAAAATGACCATGCCCGAGAAAACAATGTGATGACCACCATATCCGAGCAAAGGTAAAAGTGGTTGGCATCAGAAACTGTACACTCCAGTAACTTTTTGGCACCACAAATAAGGATTAATTTATACTTCAATCCATCTTGGGAGGGAGATGAGGATCCTAGAGAAAATGAGATTAAATTTTCCATTAATCAGGTGAGTGGATCTGATTAAACATTAAATTTTATAAATTTGATTCATCAAAATAAAACCATATATGATCTGTATCCTAATATTATAAATTAAAATCCACATTTATGACATTTATCCTCTGCAGATGACCACATTGTATAATTCAGAGGGAAAAGTAGTCTTCTGAAGTAAGATTATTTTTATCTTTTGAAAGAAAGCTGTCTTTCTATTGAAGAAATCCTTCATTCCCTATCTTCAACCAAGTAAACAAGAAAGTTTCAGCAAACTTTTCTCCTTTTATTTCTGTTTGGAAGGAAAGAGACACACCCACATTTATGTAAAACTCAACCCTACTCTTGTTTTGAGAATTAAATCCCCACCTACTTCCCAAGGAGCCATGTTCTCTGAATTTCACCCCCTCCCAAATATATGTCTCCACATCACTTCCAACTACCTCCTTATCATCTTCCTGCTCAACACAGGAAACTTGGTGACTTCCTGATAATTCTGCCCACTCTGATATTTGGCACCAAGCTGAGTATGGGGGGATGTGATCATGAGAAAGTCAAAATTTAGCAGGGAAAACACAGTTTTAAAAGCAATTTCAATTACAGAAACAATTTCTTCTTTGAACCTTTCCTTCCCCTAACAAAACCTGGCTCTTCTCTGACATCTCTCCTTGAAATTCTGAAGGTTGCAACACTGAAAGAGTGCCTGTGTTTTAGAAGTGGGGAAATACCCTCAAGGTTCTCACTGCCTCTTTCAGAGCATTTTCCCTTCACCCCTTATGATATCCCAGCTCTGTGTCATTCATCTTCAGAGTCCATTACCCACTGTCTTTCACTGTTTTCCTTATATACCAACCCTGTGTTGTCTTACTTAGTTTTGTTTTTAATGGAAGTAAGTTGACTTACTATCTTATATTAGTTTCAGGTGTACAACACAGTGATTCAATATTTTTATAGATTATACCCCATATAAGTTATTATAAAGTATTGATGATATTCCTTGTGCTATACATTATAATCCTTATATCAGGTAGTCTGTACCTCTTAATTCCCTTCACCTATTTGCCATTCTCCCCACTGCTAACCACTGGTTTCTTCTCTGTGAGTCTGTTTTGTTATCAGTTCAGCTCAGTTTAGTTGCTCAGTCATGTCCGACTCTTGGAGACCCCATGGACTGCAGCACGCCAGGCCTCCCTGTCCATCACCAACTCCCGGAGTTTACTCAAACCCATGTTCATCGAGTCAGTGATGCCATTCAATCATCTCATCCTCTGTTGTTCCCTTCTCCTCCTGCCCCAATCCTTCCCAGCATCAGGGTCTTTTCAAATGAGTCAGTTCTTCACATCGGGTGACCAAAGTATTGGAGTTTCAGCTTCAGCATCTGTCCTTCCAATGAACACTCAGGACTGATCTCCTTTAAGATGGACTGGTTGGATTTTCTTGTGGTCCAATGGACTCTCAGGAGTCTTCTCCAACAACACAGTTCAAAAGCATCACTTCTTTGGCACTCAGCTTTCTTTGTAGTCTAGCTCTCACATCCATGCATGACCACTGGAAAAACCATAGCCTTGACTAGACAGACCTTTGTTGGCAAAGGAATGTCTCTGTTTTTTATTATGCTGTTTTGTTATACATTCTACTTATTTCTTTCTTTAACTTTTTCTTTTATATTGGAGTACAGTTGACTAACAATGTTGCGTTAGTTTCAAGTGGACAGCAGGTGATTCAGTTATTGCCCTTTTGAATTATTTTCCTGTTTAGGCCATTACATAGTATGGAGCAAAGTTCTGTGCACCAAACAGTAGGTTATACATTTTAAATATGGCAATGTGTACATGTCAATCCCAAACTCCCTATCTTTCCCCAGCCCGGCCCTCTCCCCAGTAACTATGGTTAGTTCTCTAAGTCTCTGTGAGTCTGTTTCTGTTTTATAAACAAGGTCATTTGTATCATATTTTTTTAGATTCCACATATAAGCTATATCATACAATATTTCTCTTTTGTCTGGCTTACTTCACTCAATATGACAATCTTTAGGTCCATCCATGTTGCTGTAAATGGCATTATTTCATTGTCTTTTCATGGCTGAGTAATATTCCATTGTATATATGTGCCACATCTTTATCTCTTCTTCCACTGATGGCCACTTAGGTTGCTTCTACTTCTTGGCTGTAGTAAATAGTGCTGTAACATCGAGGTGCATGTGTTGTATCAAATCATGTTTTTCTCCAGATGTACACCCAGGAATGGGGATGCTGGATCTAGTTTTAGTTTCTTAAGGAAACTCCACACTGTTTTCTATAGTGGCTGTACCAATTTACATTCCCACCAACAGTGTAGGAGGGGTCCCTTCTCTCTACACTCATTTATTGTTTGTGGATTTTTTTGATGATAGACATTTTGATTGGTGTTAGGTAATATCTCATTTTAGTTTTGATTTATATTTCTCTAAAATATAGTGATGTTGAACATCTTTTCATGTGGCTCTTGGCCATCTATAGGTCTTCTTTGGAGAAATGTTTAGGTCTTCCATGCATTTTTGGATTGGGTTGTTTGTTTTGATAACATTAAACCTTATGAGCTGCTTGTAAAGTTTGGAGACTATTCTCTAGTTGGTCACATCATTTATAAACATTTTCTCCCATTCTGTGGGTTGCCTTTTCATTTTGTTTATGGCTTCCTTTGCTGTGCAAAAGTTTTTTTTTGTTGTTGTCTTTTGTTTCTTTTTGGTTGTCAAATGATCCTTTATTGATCCTTTATTTTTCTTTTTCCTTTGCAGTTCTTAATGTGCAAAAGTTTTTGAGTTTAATTAGGTCCGCCTGCAATGTGGGAGACCTGGATTTGATCCCTGGGTTGGGAAGATCTCTTGGAGAAGGGAAAGGCTATCCACCCCAGTATTCTTGCCTGGAGAATTTCATGGACTGTATAGTCCGTGGGGTCACAGAGTTGGATATGACTGAGTGACTTTCACTTTCAGGTCTCATTTGTTTATGTTTATTTCCATTACTCTTATGCAGCAAAACTTTATGAGAGTTGTCTAGACCTAGTTTCCCTAAGTTATCTTCTGACATTTTATCATAAACCCCTCTGATCTGGCATTCTCCAACTTACCACTTCACTGAAAGAGCTCTTATTGACATAAAGAGCAATCAGTTTTTTACTAAATTCAATGGCCAGTTTTCAATTATCATGTTATTTGGCCATTATAGGCATTAGACATGGCTCATCACTCCACCTTCTGCAAACACTGGATTCATTTGGATTCCAGGACAAGACACTCAGCTCGTTTCCCTTGTCAGTAGCTCCTTCTTTGTTTCCTCTGCTGGTTTCTTCTCATTCCCTTGAGAGTTAATGTTGACATGTTGCAGGATTCGGTCCTTTGTCTTCATTCCTTTTCTGCCCACAATCATTTTCTCAACAATCTTGTTCAGTCTCATGACTTTAAACATAATACATGAGCTCAGGAATCCAAAAATAAATTTTTCAGCATACACCTCTCTCCTGAACTCTAGACTCATTTCAGTTTTTTGATTTTTTTTCTAAATGAAGTTACTCAATTTACAATGTTGTGTTAATTTCTGCTGTGCAACAAAGTGACTCAGTTATACACATATTGTGCATGCTAAGTCATGTCTGACTCTTTGTGACCCCATGGACTGTAGTTCACCAGGAGCCTCTGTCCATGAGATTTTCCTGGCAAGAACACTGGAGTAGGTTGCCATTTCCTCTTCCATGGGATCTTTCTGATCCAGGAATCAAACCCAGGTCTCTGGCATTGGCAGGTGGATTCCTCACCCCTGAGCCACCAGGGAAGCCTATACACATATAGATATTCTTTTTTATCTTCTTTTCCATTATGGTTTACCACAAGATATTGAATATAGTTCCCTGTGCTATACAGTAGGGACTGAACTCTAGACTATTACATTGAATCTCTTATTTGACATTTTTCTCTCAATATCTAACAGAAATTAGAAATGCACTGCCTTCCAAACTGAATTCTATATCTCCAGTGGTTCCCTCCAGACCTTCCTCATCTAAATGAATGGCCATTCCCATTTTCCTGCTGCTTATACTAAAAACCCAACTCAATGAAACTATGAGCCATGTCTTATAGGGCCACCCAAGATGGACAGGTCATAGTGGAGAGTTCTGACAAAATGTGGCCCACTGGAGAAGGGAATGGCAAACCACTTCAGTATTCTTGCCTTGAGAACCCCATGAACAGTATGAAAAGGCAAAAAGATATGACACTGAAAGATGAACTTCCCAGGTTAGGTGCCCAATATGCTACTGGAGAAGAGTGGAGAAATAACTCCAGAAAGAATGAAGAGACGAAGCCAAAGAGAAAACAATGTCCAGTTGTGGATGTGACTGGTGATGGAAGTCAAGTCCCGTGCTATAAAGAGCAATATTGCATAGGAAACTGGAAGTTAAGTTCATGAATCAAGGGAAATTAGAAGTGGTCAAACAGGAGAGGGCAAGCATGAACATCAACATTTTAGGAATCAGTGAACTAAAATGGACTGGAATGGGTGAATTTAATTCAGATAACCATTATATCTACTACTGTGGGCAAAGAATTCCTTAGAAGATATGGAGGAGCCCTCATAGTCAATGAAAGAGTCCAAAATGAAGCACTTGGATGCAATCTCAAAAAGAACAGAACAATCTCTGTTTTTCTCCAAAGCAAACCATTCAATATCAGAGTACTCCAACTCTATGGCCCGACCAGTAATGATAAAGAAACTGAAATGAAATGGTTCTATGAAGATTTATAAGACCTTCTAGAACTAACACCTACAAAAGATGTCCTTTTCATTATAGGGGATGAAAGTAGGAAGTAGGATGTCAAGAGATACGTGGACTAACAGCACATTTGGCCTTGGAATACAAAATGAAGCAGGGTGAAGGCTAATAGAGTTTTGCAAAGAGAACACACTGATCATAGCAAACACCCTCTTCCAACAACACAAGAGAAGACTCTACACACGGACATCACCCAATGGTCAACATCGAAATCAAACTGATTATATTCTTTGCAGCCAAAGATGGAGAAGCTCTATACAATCAGCAAAAACAAGACTGGGAGCTGACTGTGGCTCAGATCATGAACTCCTTCTTGCCAAATTCAGACTTAAATTGAAGAAAGTAGGGAAAACCACTAGACCATTCAGGTATGACGTAAATCAAATCCCTTATGTTTATAGAGTGAAAGTGAGAAATATATTCATGGGATTAGATTTGATAGACAGAGTACCTGATGAACTATGGACAAAGGTTCATGACATTGTACCAGAGGCAGTGATCAAGATCAATCCCCAAGAAAAGGAAATGCAAAAAGGTAAAATGGTTGTCTGAGGAAGCCTTACAAATAGCTGAGAAAAGAAGAGGGTGAAAGGCAAAGGAGAAAAGGAAAGATATACCCATCTGAATGCAGAGTTACAAAGAATAGCAAGGAGAGATAAGAAAGCCTTACTCAGAAAATGAGAGATACAAGGGAACATTTCAAACAAAGATGGGCACAATAAAGGAAAAAAATGGTATGGACCTAGCAGAAGCAGAAGATATTAAGAAGAGGTGATAAGAATACACAGAAGAACTAAACAAAAAAGATCTTCATGACCCAGATAACCATGCTGGTGTGATCACTCACCGAGAACCAGACATCCTGGAATGTGAAGACAAGTGGGCCTTAGGAAACAAAGTTTTTGGAGGTGATGAAATTCCAGTTGAGCTTTTCAAAACCCAAGATGATGCTTTGAAAGTGCTGTACTCAATATGCCAACAAATTTGGAAAACTCAGCAGTGGCCACAGGACTGGAAAAGATCAGTTTTTATTCCAATCCCAAAGAAAAGCAATGCCAAAAAATGCTCAAATGACCACACAATTGTTCTCATCTCACACAGTAGCAAAGTAATGCTTAAGATTCTCCAAGCCAGGCTTCAACATTACATGAACCAGATGTTTAAGCTGGATTTAGAAAAGATAGAGAATCCAGCGATCAAATTGCCAACATCCGCTGGATCATCAAAAAAACTAGAGAGTTCCAGAGAAACATCTATTTCTGCTTTATTGACTATGCCAAAGCCTTTGACTGTGTGGATCACAATAAACTGTGCAAAATTCTTAAAGAGATTGGAATGCCAGACCACCTTACCTGCCTCCTGAGAAATCTGTAAGCAGGTTAAAAAGCAACAGTTAGAACTGGACATAGAACAACAGACTGTTTCCAAATTGGGAAAGGAGTACATCAAGGCTGTATATTGTCACGCTGCTCATTTAACTTATATGCAGAGTATATCATGTGAAATGCTGGACTGGATGAAGCACAAGCTGAAATCAAGGTTGCTGGGAGAAATATCAATAAACTCATATATGTTGATGATACCATCCTTATGGCAGAAAGTGAAGAGCAACTAGAGAGCCTCTTGCTGAAAGTGAAAGAGGAGAGTGAAAAGGTTGGATTAAAACTCAACATTCAAAAAATGAAGTTCATGGCATCCAGTTCCATCACTTCATGGCAAATAGATGGGAAAACAGTGGAAACAGTGACAGACTTTATTTTTGGGGGGCTCCAAAATCACTGCAGATGGTGACTACAGCCTTGAAATTAAAAGATGCTTGCTCCTTGGAAGAAAAACTATGACCAACCTAGATAGCATATTAAAAAGCAGAGACATTACTTTGCTGACAAAGTTCCATCTAGTCAAAGCTATGTTTTTTCCAGTAGTCATGTATGGATGTGAGAATTGGACCATAAAAAAGCTAAATGCTGAAGAATTGATGTTTTTGAACTGTGGTATTGGAGAAGACTCTTGAGAGTCCCTTGGACTGCAAGGAGATCCAACCAGTCCATCCTAAAGGAGATCAGTCCTGAATATTCATTGGAAAGACTGATGCTAAAGCTGAAACTCCAATATTTGACCACCTGATGGGAAGAACTGACTCACTGGAAAAGACCCTGATGCTGGGAGAGATTGAAGGCAGGAGGAGAAGGGGATGACAGAGGACGAGATGTATGGATGGCATCATATTCGATTGATATGAATTTGAGCAAGCTATGGGAGTTAGCAATGACAGGGAAGCCTGCCGTGCTGCAGTCCATGGGGTCCCAGAGTATTGGATATGACTGAGCGACCTAAATGAACAGAACTGATACTAAGTTCCCTTGAGTTCTTCACAGTTCTCTATTACAGTTCACTTCTAATTCAGGAGTAAATAATGGCACCCTACTTTCAAAGTATACCCATTATTTTTTCTCTCCTGCTACTTCCACTTGAAATTACACTAGATTCTTGACCCTAAGCATCTATTGTTAACACTAGCCACAGTGATTTTGTGATTATGCTGAAGCTGAGTTCAGCATAGGTGAGACCATGCCGTTGCTCTGCTGAGAACCCTGTGATGACTCCCACCTCACTCCGAGTAGAAGTTACAACTCTTACATTGACTTGAGCCCAGCATGATCTGGCCCCTTTTCACCCCTCTCCCCACCTCTCCTGCACTCTTACCATCAAATCACCGTGTTTGCATCACAAGGGCCCCTTTACTGATCCTGGAACACATCAATCAGGTTCCTACCCCTCCTATAGGGCCCTTGTACCAGCTATTATCTCTTCCAGGAATGCTTTTCCTTCAGACATTCACAGGCTTAATACCCTTATTTTCTTCAAGTATCTTCTCAAATGCCACCTTTTCAATGAGGCCTACAAGCCACCTAAAAATTCAATTGTTCTAGAATTCATACACGCTTTTTGCTAGCTGTTTTCTTCTCACTTTTATCTTACTACTTACGGCCTTCTAATCTACTAAGTATTTTACTGATTTTGATATGTACTGTTTATGGCCAGACTTCCCCATGATAAAACGTTAACTCTGGAAGCAAGGATCTTCCATTTATTCTATAATTAATCACAAATACTTCTTAATTTGGAGTATAACTGCTTTTCCATGTGTGTTAGTTTCTGCTGCACAAAGAACTGAATGTATACGTATATCCCCTCCCTCCTGAGTCACACTCCCTCCCCATCCCCAGCCGTCTAGGTCACCACAGAGCACCGAGCTAAGCTCCCTGCGTTACACAGCAGCTTCACACTAGCTATCTATTTTATGTATCATAGTGTATATATGTCAAAGCTACTCTGTCCATTGGTCCCACCCTCCCATCACAAATACTTGTCAGAGTTCCTGGCATGGACTAGGCACTCAACAAATAATTCTTAAACATGTGAAACCAACAAGTAAAACTCCTATAGAAGAGAAAATATGTTATATCAGTGACAATCTGAGTTATCTAACAAAGTACAGGCAGGGCCATGGAATATGTCTCAGAGGGAGTGATATTAAGACTGAGATGCAAATGATTAGAGGTAGTTACATAAGCAAAGTTGGGGGCTGGGGAGTAGATCTTCTCAGAGGAAACAGTGCAACAAGGCCCGTCGGTAAAAAAAACCATTAGGAAAAACTGAAATGAATTAATATGATTGGGGCTAAGGAGAACAATTGAAGGGATGATGAAAAACTATTAGTGAAGACTGAAAGAAATTTACTGATTGGGACTTAGGATAGCAACCAAAGGAATGGTAAAATGTAGGACTAAAAATAAAAGAAGGAATTATTTTAAAAAGATACTTAAAAGTGATCATGTAATTTATCTTCTAAATGAGGGTATTCTTAAGAATCAAAGTGGATTTCTCTTCATAATGACACCAGGACAATGTATACAATTTGGTACTGTCCTGGGAAAACAAGGACTGCTTCAAGTAAAAAGAGAGAGAGAGAGAGATTTTGGTTATCAATTGTAAACCATTTTATAGTATAAAATTTAGAATTTTTTCCCAATGGCTAGTAGGAAGAAATTAAAAATTAATGCAGGAGTGTGATTATAACATAATGTAAAGACTGCTACTCTGGTAGCAAGGTGGAGAGGAGTGCAGGGCAGCAAGGCTGGAGGCATGGAGAAGAGACTGAGGGCATTCTGCAGTGGAAGGGCAGGACGACGGAGACCCAGGCCCACCAAACTGAGCGTGGACATGGCAATGGACAACTTTAGAGGCCACTTGGTTAAACTTAGTGGAATTCAGTGAAATACAAAGTATAAGAAGAGAAGAATAGTGAAACGTTAGAATTCTGTCATTACAAATAAAAGGATGATGGTATCACATTTTTTAGCAAAAAAAGAAAAAAACGAAGGAGGAAGTTGTTTTGAATGAATATAGAAAGATTAGCTCAATTTGAATATACCACATTGGTTTTTCCAATGCTTGTTTGATTTTTCCATATAGCCCGTGGACAGTTTAATATGTTGCTGTGAAAAGAGATTTAAGGTCATGATTTAGCCAAGGGGATCAATTTATGGAGAAGACTCTTTGAGAGCAGACGCAACAATTTAGGGAAAATGAATGTACAGGGTGCAGAGGAAATAGCACTAGAGCATTTTAAGAAGAACTTGGTCAATATTTCATAGGCTGTGATGATTCCACTGGATTTAGAGCAGAGCAGTGGCCTTGCCAGAGCAGTTTCAGTGATATACTGGGTGCAAATTTCAGACCTAACTGGTAGAGACAGGAGATAATGGTAAGATTTCAAGCCAGCAACTGAAGACAACACTTGAAATTTATCTGTGAAGATGTCAAGGCATGAGGTCCAGAAGCGTGTGTGTGTGTGTGTGTGTGTGTGTGTGTAGATAGAGACATGAAGAGAGTCAGAGAGAGAGAGAAGCAGGGAGGAAGAATGAATTGGTGATTAAAAAAAAAAATCCAAGTAATGAGGATTAATAAAAAAGTGAAGTCCCTAAGAGGGAAATGGAGAATGGCTTGTTGCATAAGTGAAGGTATTTATATTAAAATATTATAAGCTAAAAAAGGGAACACATTTTCCTTGTGATAGAAACTCAGTGCATGTAGGTTTGTGTGTGGCTTGGTGACAAAATTTAATGGAAGTTCTTATTTGTCTGAATCTTTTTTAAAAAAATTTCTGTGTCACAGAAGCCAACTTCAGTAAGAATTAGATAAAAGATTGGGGAATCTGGGGAAACAGAGAGAGAATCTGAAAGAGCCATTATTAATAACTGAATGTAGACGTTACAAAGAAATACAGAAGTGTCTGGTGTTTATATTCTAATCAGATATATGAAACTGTTGTTAGAAGTTTTGAACTATTTTAATTTCTTACCAGTTTAACAGATTGGAAATTTTGTTCTTTATATTTAGTTATTTAGTTATACCGAGTTTGTAAGGCACACAAGTATATTTTAAATTTGACTTTGGAATTTTGAGAAAAACAAATATAGTTGTTATTCTTTTTAAAGAAGGAAATTAATTACATTCTCAAATTTATTTATACTTACCCATGCTGGCAATTATGCTATGTACAGGCAATCTAGACGGTCCGTGATAAAATGACCTTGGTACATTGCTTTTTTTCTGATGGTCGTGGTTTTTAAATGCTGAATTCTCTTCTTTGGTAATATTAATATAAAAACATGTATCTGTGGCATTCATAATATATCGAGGACCTTGATTCAGCAAAATGTTTTTATTATCTTCTCTCCTAATACCAATCAAGCAGACACCAAACCTTAATTTAAAAAAGAAAATAAAGGAGTTTAAGTTTAAAGTTCAGCAAAGGTCTTAGTTTTTTAAGCTTGAATATTAAGAAAATAAGTAAACTATTAAAAGGCAAAGGGAAATTAAAACCTCAAATAGGAAGATTTTAAAGCTTGAAAAGATCTTATAAATTCAAAGTTCTTGTTTTTATAGAAGAAAACAAACCAAAAAAACCAATATCGTTAGTGTTGTGAAATCAACTTGGATACTAAAGACTATGTGTGTATATATATATATATATATTAATAAAAAAGAATGGAATAAAAGATAAAAGAAAACATCAAAGTAAATATCGTTTAGTAAGGGCAATTTTTTTGGGGGGGGTAAATTTTGTATGTATACTGGGTCTTACCATCAAATGTATATCTTAATTTGGCCCAAAAAATAAAACAGCATTTTAATTAACACTTTAAAATTTAAATCTATACAAAAGATTCATTTTCTTGTGAATTTCTACAGCATTAAAATGTTATTAAAGAAAATTGAAAAGATGCTAATCTGATCACAGGACCACAGTCTTGTCTAACTCAGTGAAACTAAGCCATGCTGTGTGGGGCCACCCAAGACGGTCGGGTCATGGTGGAGAGGTCTGACAGAATGTGGTCCACTGGAGAAGGGAATGGCAAACCACTTCAGTATTCTTGCCTTGAGAACCCCATGAACAGTATGAGAAGGCAAAATGATAGGATACTGAAAGAGGAACTCCCCAGGTCAGTAGGTGCCCAATATGCTACTGGAGATCAGAGGAGAAATAACTTCAGAAAGAATGAAGCGATGGAGCCAAAGCAAAAACAATGCCCAGTTGTGGATGTGACTGGTGATAGAAGCAAGGTCTGATGCTATAAAGAGCAATATTGCATAGGAATCTAGACTGTTAGGTCCATGAATCAAGGCAAATTGGAAGTGGTGAAACAGGAGATGGCAAGAGTGAATGTCGACATTCTAGGAATCGGCGAACTAAAATGAACTGCAATGGGTGAATTTAACTCAGATGGCCATTATATCTACTACTGTGGGCAGGAATCCCGTAGAAGAAATGGAGTAGCCATCATGGTCAACAAAAGAGTCCGAAATGCAGTACTTGGATGCAATCTTAAAAACGACAGAATGACCTCTGTTCATTTCAAAGGCAAACCATTCAATATCATGGTAATCCAAGCCTATGCCCAACCAGTAACGCTGAAGAAACTGAAGTTGAACGGTTCTATGAAGACCTATAGACCTTTTAGAACTAACACCCAAAAAAGATGTCCTTTTCATTATAGGGGACTGGAATGCAAATGTAGGAAGTCAAGAAACATCTGGAGTAACAGGCAAATTTGGCCTTGGAGTACAAAATGAAGCAGGGCAAAGGCTAATAAGAGTTTGGCCAAGAGAACGCACTGGTCACAGCAAACACCCTCTTCCAACAACACAAGAAAAGACTCTACACATGGACATCACCAGATGGTCAATACTGAAATCAGATTGATTATATTCTTTGTAGCCAAAGATGGAGAAGCTCTATACAGTCAGCAAAAATAAGACCAGGAGTTGACTGTGGCTCAGATCATGAACTCCTTATTGCCAAATTCAGACTTAAATTGAAGAAAGTAGGGAAAACCACTAGACCATTCAGGTATGACCTAAATCAAATCCCTTATGACTATACAGTGGAAGTGAGAAATAGATTTAAGGGACTAGATCTGATAGACAGAGTGCCTGATGAACTATGGACGGAGGTTCATGACATTGTACAGGAGACAGGGATCAAGACCATCCCCATGGAAAAGAAATGCAAAAAGGCAAAATGGTTGTCTGAGGAGGCCTTACAAATAGCTGTGAAAGGAAGGGAAGCAAAAAGCAAAGGAGAAAAGGAAAGATATTCCCATTTGAATGCAGAGTTCCAAAGAATAGAAAGCCTTCCTCAGTGATCAGTGCAAAGAAATAGAAGAAAACAACAGACTGGGAAAGACTAGAGATCTCTTCAAGAAAATTAGAGATACCAAGGGAACATTTCAGGCAAAGATGGGTTTGATAAAGGACCGAAATGGTATGGACCTAACAGAAGCAGAAGATATTAAGAAGAGGTGGCAAGAATACACAGAAAAACTGTACAAGAATGATCTTCACGACCCAGATAATCACAATGGTGCATTCACTGACCTAGAGCCAGACATCCTGGAATGTGAAGTCAGGTGGGCCTTAGAAAGCATCACTATGAACAAAGCTAGTGGATGTGATGGAATTCCAGTTGAGCTATTTCAAATCCTGAAAGATGATGCTGTGAAAGTGCTGCACTCAATATGCCAGCAAATTTGGAAAACTCAGCAGTGGCCACAGGACTGGAAAAGGTCCATTTTCATTCTAATCCCTAAGAAAGGCAATCCCAAAGAATGCTCAAACTACCACACAATTGCACTCATCTCATACGCTAGTGAAGTAATCCTCAAAATTCTCCAAGCCAGGCTTCAGCAATAGGTGAATCAAGAACTTCCAGATGTTCAAGCTGGATTTAGAAAAGACAGAGGAACCAGAGATCAAATTGCCAATATACGCTGGATCATTGAAAATGCAACAGAGTTCCAGAAAAACATCTATTTATGCTTTATTGACTATGCCAAAGCCTTTGACTGTGTGGATCACAATAAACTGTGGAAAATTCTGAAAGAGATGGGAATACCAGACCACCTGACCTGCCTCTTGAGAAACCTGTATGCAGGTCAGGAAGCAACAGTTAGAACTGGACATGGAACAACAGACTGGTTCCAAATAGGAAAAGGAGTATATCAAGGCTGTATATTGTCACCCTGCTTATTTAACTTATATGCAGAGTACATCATGAGAAACCCTGGGCTGGAAGAAGCACAAGCTGGAATCAAGATTGCCGAGAGAAATATCAATAACCTCTCAGGTATGCAGATTACACCACCCTTATGGCAGAGAGTGAAGAGGAACTAAAAAGCCTCTTGATGAAAGTGAAAGAGGAGAGAGAAAAAGTTGGCTTAAAGCTTAACATTCAGAAAACTAAGATCATGGCATCTGGTCCCATCACCTCATGGTAAATAGATGGGAGACAGTGGAAACAGTGTCAGACTTCATGTTTTGGGGCTCCAAAATCACTGCAGATGGTGATTGCAGCCATGAAATGAAAAGACGCTTACTCCTTGGAAGGAAAGTTATGACCAACCTAGATAGCATATTAAAAAGTAGAGACATTACTTTGCCAACAAAGGTCCATCTAGTCAAGGCTATGGTTTTTCCAGTGGTCATGTATGGATGTGAGAGTTGGACTGTGAAGAAAGCTGAGTGCCGAAAAATTGATTCTTTTGAACTGTGGTGTTGGAGAAGACTCTTGAGAGTCCCTTGGACTGCAAGGAGATCCAACCAGTCCATCCTAAAGGAGTTCAGTCCTGGGTGTTCATTGGAAGGACTGCTGCTGAAGCTGAAACTCCAGTACTTTGGCCACCTCATGCGAATAATTGACTCATTGGAAAAGACCCTGATGCTGAGAGGGATTGGGGGCAGGAGAAGGGGACAACAGAGGATGAGATGGCTGGATGGCATCACCGGTAGATGGGCATGAGTTTGAGTAAACTCCAGGAGTTGGTGGTGGACAGGGAGGCCTGGCGTGCTGTGATTATGGGGTCGCAAAGAGTCGGACAGGACTGAGTGACTGAACTGACTGACTGAACTGAAAGTCAATACTGGGCTTCCCTGGTGTCTCAGACAGTAAAGAATCTGCCTGCAATACAGGAGACCTGGGTTTGATCCCTGGATCAGGAAGATCCCCTGGAGAAGGGAATGGCAACCCACTCCAGTATTCTTCTCTAGAGAATTCCATGGAGAGACAAGCCTGTTGGGCTATAGTCCATGGGGTTGCAAAGAGTTGATCATGACTGAGTGAATAACGCTTTCACTTTCAAAGTCAATATTCCTACTAAATTATACTTTATACCCAAGAATCTTAACTTGTAGAGACCAAACAAAAGGTGAGAATTTAAATGTCTCAATAATTACGATGATAATTCAAAAATACTCCAATACATGAGCACCAATATGGGTTACATTATGGAAAACTGGATGTAAATTAAAATTTTAATTCCATTCTGAGATGGAAACATACTTTTTGTGCGCATGGAAAGAAGCATATGTGAAGCTCTTTCCTTCATATTCAGCAAAAAATGTGCTTTCTTCCAGAACGATGTGGTACACTTCATTCCCAGAGCATCTGCCGTACACTTTCTGCCACTGTTCTGGCGACTGCTGGCCTTCTCTGCAACAAAAGCACACACACATACACACGCACAGAGACAAACAGTGAGTGTGGCTCAAAGCACAGCCGCTGTCCTACATAATCCAGAGTTTCCCAACTGCAGGGAGGAACAAGCACAGTTCAAAGAAGTATCTGTGTGCTGCTCGAAGTGATGACGTGATCACCAAACATTTGCAACGAGACACCTACAAGAATTTCAAAACTACAGAATATAGACACTTGATAAAAGGTAAATTCGTTAAAAGAATTTCACAATCCAATTAATAAAAGCATTTATTGTGATCATGAACCAGTGAGCTGTAGCAATTGAATTTTAGACTTTGTTTATGTATATCATGTCATGCACAGCCTTTATATAATCCTTGTCTTATAGTCTCAATAACATAGCCCACTTCATCCCATTTATAATACTGCTTGGCCCCTGTATGTTTTTGACTTGCTTTGTATTTAAAATTATAAATATATATATACATCTCAATTAATCAATTTGATTTCATAAAAAAAAATATATATATATATATATATACTCTTTATTTCTGCCCAAATCAGAACAATGACGTTCTCCCAATTGTGTAGAAGTTAGCAAAAGATATGTTTTGTGATAAAAGAATTTCTGAAAGAGATTTCCAAAAGTACTTTTTAAAAAGAAGATAAGTTTATCACAGAAAATGTAGTTTCTTTTTTTTTCTCCCTAGAATAGTCTGCTCAGTGGCTTTAGAAATGTATAAAAAATTCAACTTATGCAAAATTTATTGTGAAGATACACGAACGATTTCCCATTTTGTACAATAAATTCCACTTGGTGAATAAAGTTTATGAACTGTGTTAAGTACAAGAAATACACATTCTAGAATAAATGAGATACATTTATAAAAATCAAAAATATTTCACCATAATCTCTATAGTTTCTGCACAGATTAAAGTCATATCTATCATATTTTTAACTGAGCTTTGTTTGGAGGGTTACTGGGAGATAAAACATTTATAAACATTTTCAAAGTTTCAATAAATTTAAAAAAAAAGTATATTTTCCAGGTATGTTTCATGTGTACTTCAGTCCTTCTTGAAAGTGAAAGTGGAAGTCGCTCAGTCCTGTCCAACTCTTTGTGACCCTATAGTCTGTGGAATTCTCTAGGCCAGAATACTGGAGTGGGTTGCCATTCCCTTCTCCAGGGGATCTTCCCGACCCAGGAATCAAACTGGGGTCTCCTGCATTGCAGGTGGATTCTTTCCCAACTGAGCTATCAGGGAAGCTTAAGACTTGAGACCCTGGGCTTTGGAGTCTGACTGCCTGATCTGAACCCTAACTCTGCAATCTTGGGTGAGTTATTTAACTTCTCTATGATACTTTACTTCCATAACAAAACATTATCCATGTTACTGGGTTGAATTAAATGAGATAGTACAAATAAATCATTTAGCAGATTTTGGGAGTGTAGTAATCTTCAGGAAATGTTAGTTTACATTATTATTTTGCTGGTATATCTTCTTCATTGCTGAATTTTGGAGCCACTT